>NC_048570.1:79419567-79452067 GCF_013265735.2 Oncorhynchus mykiss | reverse complement strand
AGATAAAGGGTACTTTACACACTGCCACTCAGAGAGAGCGAGGAGACATATCTAACCATCAGCTCTATCAGCTACACACTATCCAACCATCACAGCCTTGATCATTAATCACACACACAATCACAAACGCAAGCAACCTTCAGCTTCACTCGGTTCCTCCTCATCATCAGATCCTCTCCATGAATCACTTTGGTGTCTGTTTCTTCCTCTCTCTCTCCCTCTCCCTCTCTCTCCATATCTGTCTCAGTACTCTACTTTCTCTGTCTATCTCTCTCCTCCTTCTCTGTCTTCAATGTTGCCCGCCTACAGAAGCTCCCCAGTGGTTCACTGAGGTGTAGTGTCCACCGTTAAGGTCAGGTCCAGTTGTCCCCTATGAGGGGGATGGAGAACTATGGGGGAGGGGGTTAGGGGTCACAGGCTGCATGGTAGATAGGGCTGGAAGGAGGTGAGACAAGGAGGGGGTGAGAGAGGGGCCGGAGGGGTGTTAGAGGTCACAGGCTGCATGGTAGATAGGGCTGGAAGGAGCTGAGAGGGGGAGGGGGAGAGAGAGGGGCCGGAGGGGTGTTAGAGGTCACAGGCTGCATGGTAGATAGGGCTGGAAGGAGGTGAGAGGGGGAGGGGGAGAGAGAGGGGCCGGAGGGAGTTAGGGAAGAGGGGATAGGGAGAGAGAGGTGACTTTTCAAGGACAGATGGTCAATGTTGGGCAAGATGTACTGTATTTGGAAGTATCCTCATTGAATTGTGTAGTTTAGTTGCTAATAGAAACCATTTCAACTGGGCCAAATCAACACCTGAATTACTGGCATGATCAATGTGAATAATATGATGTGATGTCTTTAGGGGTGGATTAGTTATTTAATTGGATAAGAATAACAGAGAATCAGGTGAGTATTCAGGGTATTTAAAGATAGTCATGAAGGTTACTGAGTTTAGAGTGTTTAGAGTGAATCCCTGTCTTCAGTCTGATATTAACTTACTCACTCTTTAGGGACTCCTAATGGACTACATTCATTTAATTAGAGCTCTTGATTAACATGCTTTATCGATGCACCCGTCTATGTGTGTGTGTGTGTGTGTGTGGTGTGTGGTGTGTGGTGTGTGGTGTGTGGTGTGTGGTGTGTGGTGTGTGTAGTGTGTGTGTGTGTGTGTGTGTGTGTGTGTGTGTGTGTGTGTGTAGTGTGTGTGTGTGTGTGTGTGTGTGTGTGTGTGTGTGTGTGTGTAGTGTGTGTGTGTGTGTCTCTGTTGAACTCTGCATCTAGCAAATTAGTAGATAAAGCATGTCTGGTTGGAGGGGTGTATGCTGGGTGAAGAACATTCAGAAATTTCTTCCAAACACATTGCCTGTGAGCATCAGAGGTGAACCAGTTGCATACACAGCTTGAGCAAGACATTCATCGGGATTTCTCTGACTACGTTCCTCTATTGAGTCAAAAAACGTCTGATTCCAGGAGGACCATGAGCTGTTGCTATCGATAAGGTGTCTGATTCATCGTTTTCACCTCGAATAGAAGTAGAGGGAACTTTGTCAGAGGTTGCGTATTGTGAGTGCTGAGGGAACTATGCACTTGGCCAGATGATTCTGCATCTTTGTTGCATTCTTCACATATGATTTGCCGAAGTATTTGCAAATGTACGCAGCTTTTCCTTCTACATTAGCTGCAGTGTAATGTCTCCACACATCAGATAGTGCCTGTGGCATTTTCCTGTCAAGATTTGGAAAAAAAAAACAAATACAATTCCATGTACAGAGAAATAGTTAAGCAGTTAGATTAAACAACTCCTTTGTAAGATACATGTTTTAAATTGAAACATGTATGGAAACAGGTGAATTAACACTCCTCAGTTAGCAGGTACAAGCAAGCTAAAACCCACATCGTAGCAAAAACGAACTATCAGAAATTGTTAACAAGTTAGAAATGATTTAAAACACTTTGCTGTAGGCTACTATTTACTAGTTAACAAAAAATCATATATGTCATATAAAATATTTACATCCCAACCATTATTGTAATCAAAACATACAATAAATCATGTAGTCCTTGGCTCAGACAGTGTAGTAGTGTGGGCTCAATAGCATCTCATTAGTGTGCAAGATCTTGAGAATCAGCTGTATATGTGATGGAAGAGTACACTGCACATGTGATGGAAGAATGCACTGTGCATGCAGATGTTTGCAATTCCATTGAATTGGGGATAGTTTAACCAAAATATGCCACAATACCTAAAATGGCATTATATGTATCCCACAAAAAAGGTTCATTGTTATAAGCTAACTTTTTTGATGAATTTATGCAAAATTCCCCAAATTCCAAGGCTTAATTTCCCATGAAAAATTACAGAAAGGACACAAACATTGTGTAATTTGGGTGAACTATATCTTTGAAATAGGGCTGGAAGAAAATCCTGCTTGCTGGGTTGGTCTCCCCTGAAGTGCTGGGTGTTTGAAAATGTTCTTGAATTAACAATCCATTTCTCAATCACCCAACTTTCAAGAATCTGAATTATTATTATTAGAGAATAATGAATACCAATATTCAGGTGGTTTATGACTACTAGTTGAATATTAATATTCAGGTGGTTTATGACTACTAGTTGAATATTAATATTCATGTGGTTTATGACTACTAGTTGAATATTAATATTCAGGTGGTTTATGACTACTAGTTGAATATTAATATTCAGGTGGTTTATGACTACTAGTTGAATATGAATATTCAGGTGGTTTATGACTACCAGTTGAATATTAATATTCAGGTGGTTTATGACTACTAGTTGAATATTAATATTCATGTGGTTTATGACTACTAGTTGAATATTAATATTCAGGTGGTTTATGACTACTAGTTGAATATTAATATTCAGGTGGTTTATGACTACTAGTTGAATATTAATATTCAGGTGGTTTATGACTACTAGTTGAATATTAATATTCATGTGGTTTATGACTACTAGTTGAATATTAATATTCAGGTGGTTTATGACTACTAGTTGAATATTAATATTCATGTGTTAAATGACTACTAGTTGAAGATCAATATTCAGGTGGTTTATGACTACTAGTTGAATATTAATATTCAGGTGGTTTATGACTACTAGTTGAATATTAATATTCATGTGTTAAATGACTACTAGTTGAAGATCAATATTCAGGTGGTTTATGACTACTAGTTGAATATTAATATTCAGGTGGTTTATGACTACTAGTTGAATATGAATATTCATGTGGTAAATGACTACTAGTTGAAGATCCTTGTCATCATCTTACTCTACATGGACAACATATGAGTTTGTGTGTTGTGAGTCCCCTTAACATCGCCGACTAGCATGTTCACAATACTAAAATATGACATTTTATTTGATTTCTGGAGCATGTAATATCCAATGCTTATTTATATGACTTATTCAAAACTGTCCAGGAATGGCTGCAAAAATACACAGCCTCATATCATTTATTTTTAAAGACATAAGTAGGCACATCAGATTTAAAATATGTGATGTTGCTGACAATACTGGGAAAAAGTGGAATACAATAAGTTTGTGATAACATTAGTGTTGTTGCTGACAATACTGGGAAAAAGTGGAATAATACAATAAGTTTGTGATAACATTAGTGTTGTTGCTGACAATACTGGGAAAAAGTGGAATAATACAATAAGTTTGTGATAACATTAGTGTTGTTGCTGACAATACTGGGAAAAAGTGGAATAATACAATAAGTTTGTGATAACATTAGTGTTGTTGCTGACAATACTGGGAAAAAGTGGAATAATACAATAAGTTTGTGATAACATTAGTGTTGTTGCTGACAATACTGGGAAAAAGTGGAATAATACAATAAGTTTGTGATAACATTAGTGTTGTTGCTGACAATACTGGGAAAAAATGGAATAATACAATAAGTTTGTGATAACATTAGTGTTGTTGCTGACAATACTGGGAAAAAGTGGAATAATACAATAAGTTTGTGATAACATTAGTGTTGTTGCTGACAATACTGGGAAAAAGTGGAATAATACAATACGTTTGTGATAACATTAGTGTTGTTGCTGACAATACTGGGAAAAAGTGGAATAATACAATAAGTTTGTGATAACATTAGTGTTGTTGCTGACAATACTGGGAAAAAGTGGAATAATACAATAAGTTTGTGATAACATTAGTGTTGTTGCTGACAAGCAGAGTCATTCCCCTGTATGTTAGACCATTGTTTAGAGGGAGAAATGTTCCACTGATCAGACTAAAAGTACATAAATAATCAAATCTCCTGAAGACAAGATGACACATCTGCCCCAACTCCCTAACCAAATTACTGTTCTATTAATTGTCCCCCCTCTAGAATAATAAAACTTCCACTTTTGGGTTCATAATCTGTTTGACAAAATGATTTTCATAGTTACAAATCAGGTCACCCTACCAAACTTCCCTTCTAAAACATACTGCTAGTCTGTCTGCTGCCTTTTCCTTGTCACAGCCTAAACGCCAATCACCAAACTAGGGGACTAGTGTGGATTAATCGACTTTAGCACATGCTGTCGAAAGGCTGCATTCTGCAATAGCAACCTCATTTTGTTGACAGCATTGTACATAAAACAGCGTTACCGTGCTACTCTTTCTCAGTGGGGATTTTAGCATAGAAATGTTCTTGAGGCAGACAAAACAAATATAGATTTTTATACATGCCAGCAAAGCCACAACACAACACAACACTAAACAATACATTATTTGCACTATAACGGTGTCAAATGGTGCCCACAAACTGTGCAACAGCAGTCCCAACATCTCTGCTACACCTGGCTATCAGTGGAGCTTTGTCTGGCAGTGAAACAGTTCATTCAATCTCATTTACTGCCTTTAAAAAAAACATAGGTGATATGGCTGACTTACTTAAATAAATGTGGTTCCTACTGACAATTGAGATGCACTAACTTATGGCATAAGTGGACGACGAGCGGATAAGAGGCCATCCATAATTTTGATTAAGACATTAAGGAGCGAGCTAGGATGTGCGTAGTCAATATAACTGTTTGTTCAGCACTTTGAAATGTACAGCGACAGAATTCAGAACATGGGCCATTCTTACAGTATTCTCCCTGCATACCAAGTCAGAACCGTAGGATAAATAAAGGGGGCATGTAAGCTGATAATGAAAACTCTTACAATATTCAATGATTACATTTCTCTAAAACAGGCTACAGGCTACAAGTGCACCACCAAGTCAGAACAGTAGGTGAAATTAAGATGGGGAAAAGGGACCAAATTATTAGGGTGAGGCACATGGGCTACTAACAGCTAACAATAAGTTCTAGGGAGGGGCTGTACAGTCATTGCTTTTGTCCAATCACAATATAACACAACATACACTTAGCATTATTTTCTTAGTTGCAGTATACATATCTTCCTGGCATATTACATAGGCAGCAGCATACAATACATTTTTGTACTCACCCTGTTGTGCTATTCTCACTTGAACAGGAAGGTCTTTTCGTGGGCAAATATTGTCATCAAAGTCTGGCATTCTCTGGATTTATGGTGCTTTCAAGACAACTGGGAACTCAGAAAAAAACAAGGTTGAATCATGATGACGTCAGTGATCTTCAGGTCGGAGGTCAAGAAAGAGGCCAGAGTTCCGGACTTGCGATTCCGAGTTGGATGACCATTCAAAATGTATTTTCCCAGTCAGAGCTAATTTTTCTCCAAGTTCCCAGTTGTCTTGAACTCTCTGAAGTCATATTTCCCAGTTCTGAGTTTCCAGTTGTTTTGAGCACGGCAGAAGTCATGCTGGATTGACAACATGGCAAATGTTGAATATTTATCCTTTTAAGCTTGGTAAAGTGAGCCTTAAACCCAGACTCGGAACCACGAATCCAATTCACTGAATAGAAGGTTAGTGATTGCTTTGCGATGCTTGTAGTTAGGCACTAATTCCTTCCAAACCACTCATTATTGAATTTGTGACTTCCAATATGTTGTGTAATGTTTATGTCCAAGGGCCGATGAGCAGAGATTTATTTGATCTAAAATTGTGACTTCCGATCTGTTGTGTAATGTTTATTTATGTCCAATGGCCGATGAGCACAGATATATTTTATATAAAATCTCTCCATTATTTATCTTCATATGACAAGGATTAAAAAACATTTGCCAGTAGATTGTCGACTTGATTCATGATGATGACTACTAGCTTGCTAGCTAATATTTTTAAAGTATGATGTTGACATGATCAGTCTAATCAAAGCTACTGTCGATAAAATGTGATTTGATGTCATTTTATCTGTGGCCAATGACCTTGAGCCTTCTTGGTTCTTAGATGGACACTTCTCATGTAACTCAATGGCAGCACCCAAGGGGGTTGCATTTTTTAGCTCTACCCTTAGATTCAGCGATGACGTAGTGTCCCCTTGAATGACAGAACACTGAGCAAATCCCAGCGCAACTAGAGAAAATGACCAACCCCTACGCTCCGTATTTTCTGCTGGCTGCCCCACCACCACATAAAGCTCTGAGCTCGGCTGAAAAACTTTCATTTTGGAGCTGTCTTATTTAAGAAAGCAAAAAAGAGACCAAGTTTGTATGTGGCTTTATTAACTCAATGATTATTATTATTTTTATTTTTTACATTGTTTGCAAACTGATATGTGACACATATGTCAAAATAACATGCTAAACAGGCAACCCCCCCCCCCCAAATAAAATAAAATGTATATATGTATACATTACCAGTCAAAAGTTATTTTTACTATTTTCTACATTATAGAATAATAGTGAATACATCAAAACGATGAAACAACACATATGGAATCATGTAGTAACCAAAAAAGTGTTAAATATATTTTTTTGTTTAACACTTTTTTGGTTACTACATGATTCCATATGTGTTATTTCATAGTTGTGATGTATTCACTTTAATTCTACAATGTAGCTAATAGTAAAAATAAAGAAAAACCCTTGAATGAGTAGGTGTGTCCAAACTTTGGCTGGTATCTTTGTTTAAATACAACATCTATTCAAATGTGATTAGGGTCCCCTGGGAAACACTAACCAAAACTTTGGTACCTACCCTGTCATAACTCCTACCTGGATTTTTAATTTCTTGTCATGCCAAATAACACCAACCATACAATTAGAACACTCATTCTATTGCTATAGAATCATCCAAGTGTTTTGATCTATATCACAAGTCCATTTGCAAAATTTGGTTAAAAAATCACAATTAGATATTTTGCCTATATTGTGCTAACAATATTGTAACTTTACCAGTATATGCAAACGTTTAGTGGCACAGAAAGAAAGCAAAAATGATATCATCTTCATGAGATGTGCATCAAAAGTAAGTAGGATTCATATAGGCCTAATGTAAGCCCAATGTAGGCAATATCTCAATCAATTAAAACTTATATTTTTCTGGTGTTCCTAAATGTTATGTGGTGCTGGTTACTTTTTACAGTTAGCAGCACCAGTGCTACCAATGAACATGTTTACATTAAGAGCCCTGACTGTCTAGCTTTCATTTCAGTGATTATTAGCGAGCTGGACATGGTCAAGAAACTGTTTGAATGTAGTTCCATTAGAATTTCTACAGTTTAGATTTGGTTTTAGTAATGTTTAAGTATATTAAGTTGGTTACACCCACCCGCTGTTTTTTTTTTACATACAGTATGTTTGACACCCCTGCCTTAACCCATGTGTGTGTGTGTGTGTGTGTGTGTGTGTGTGTGTGTGTGTGTGTGTGTGTGTGTGTCTTTTCCTTCTCTCTCTGCCTGAAAGCCTCAGCAGCCTCAGGGAGTTGTGAGAAATCAATAGTATTCAGCATCTTCTCCTCTTTATTCATTTAATAACTCTGGAGCATTGGATTATAGTTCAGCTGAACCCCATCATAGAAGCCCCATCACCACCTCTCTGTATCTCTCTCTCTTTATCTCTCCCTCTCTATCTACCCGTGTCTCTCTCTCTCTCTCTGTATCCGTCTCTCCATGCAGAGCAGCTGCCATTAAATTGTTTGTGTGTGTGTACGTCCATACATGTGTGTGTGCGTGTGCCTGTGTGTGTGTGCCGGTGCATATTGATCAGTGTGGTCAGCTTTATGGTGTGTAGTTGTAAACTTCATGTTTTAACTGTCTGATGTTTGATGTGACTGAGATTAAAGTGTTTGCAGGGAAACAGAGTAGCACAGCAGCAAACAGTCCCGACGCTGCCAGCTACCATTATTCTGCTATTAGACCACAGGGAAATTACTATATGACTGGCTGATTTATCAATGTAAATAAGAGCATTTCCTTTAGCGCTGTGTGGTGTGTGTGTTTCTGCTACTGTGTGATCTCTACTGCCTGAGTTCTATTAACCACGTTTCTAACCATCCCTCCAAACACT
The DNA here is from genome assembly GCF_013265735.2 of Oncorhynchus mykiss. Lineage (NCBI taxonomy): Eukaryota > Metazoa > Chordata > Actinopteri > Salmoniformes > Salmonidae > Oncorhynchus > Oncorhynchus mykiss. The sequence goes on along the minus strand of NC_048570.1, from coordinate 79,443,700 downwards.
AGGCGAAGTGTATAGAGAACCCCCATAGGACTCTTTTTGGTTTCAGGGAAAACCGTTTTTGGTTCCAGGGAGAACCCTTTTGGGTTCCGTGTAGAACCCTCTGTGGAAAGGGTCATACATGGAACCCAAAAGGGTTCTACCTGGAACCAAAAGGGTTCTTTAAAGGCTTCTCCTATAGGGACAGCTTAAGAACCCTTTTAGGTTCTAGACAGCACTTTTATTTCTAAGAGAGTACTGTCATACTGACTGGTCTTTTATTTCTAAGAGAGTACTGTCATACTGACTGGTCTTTTATTTCTAAGAGAGTACCGTCATACTGACTGGTCTTTTATTTCTAAGAGAGTACTGTCATACTGACTGGTATTTTATTTCTAAGAGAGTACTGTCATGCTGACTGGTCTTTTATTTCTAAGAGAGTACTGTCATGCTGACTGGTCTTTTATTTCTAAGAGAGTACTGTCATACTGACTGGTCTTTTATTTCTAAGAGAGTACTGTCATACTGACTGGTATTTTATTTCTAAGAGAGTACTGTCATGCTGACTGGTCTTTTATTTCTAAGAGAGTACTGTCATACTGACTGGTCTTTTATTTCTAAGAGAGTACTGTCATACTGACTGGTCTTTTATTTCTAAGAGAGTACTGTCATACTGACTGGTCTTTTATTTCTAAGAGAGTACTGTCATACTGACTGGTCTTTTATTTCTAAGAGTGTACTGTCATGCTGACTGGTCTTTTATTTCTAAGAGAATACCGTTATACTGACTGGTCTTTTATTTCTAAGAGAGTACCATCATACTGACTGGTCTTTTATTTCTAAGAGAGTACTGTCATACTGACTGGTCTTTTATTTCTAAGAGAGTACCGTTATACTGACTGGTCTTTTATTTCTAAGAGAGTACCGGCATACTGACTGGTCTTTTATTTCTAAGAGAGTACTGTCATACTGACTGGTCTTTTATTTCTAAGAGTGTACTGTCATACTGACTGGTCTTGTACTGTAGTACCATGCAATTTCACTGACAGCGATGGAAGGGGAATAAATAGATTCCTGTAAACCAACACAACAACAGCTGCACCTAATACAGCTCAGGCCAGTTACACCTGTTGGAACTTATTCCAGGTGTAAGACTACAGGAGAATCAGGTAGACAACACATGTCCTCCACTGTTCCCAGGGTTTTACTTCAGTTCTCCTAATAGATGGCCAATTCACCCAATCACATATTAACTCTTATCATAGTAACATTTAGGGATTATTACACACCATTTAGACAGTATTTACACTGCATTACACGCTATTTAATCACTATTTACTGTCCGACTGTTGATAAGAGGCAGAAAGTTATAGCCTGTCATAAGTCAACAAGTGGCCACTATCCACATCACACAGATGGAGGGACTGTAAATACACACATGCATGGACGAACAGACACAGACATGCACACACACACAGGCACACATGAATGAACATGCACACATATGAACGCCACTGATGCAAAGATGCATGCACACATGGACTCAGGCATGTACACATGAATAGAACCACACACACACACACACACACACACACACACACACACACTCAACAGTTTTAAATGAGAACATCATGATGAGGAGTCAGTCTGTCAAACACACTACACTCACCCTGCCTTTTGACACTCTCTCATGCAAAGACAATGCTTAATCAATACAGAGTCAAACATGTTCTATCTGCCTCACTGAGCTCCAATAAAACCCTCTGTCACAGGAGGCCCAACCAACCGACCGCTCTGCACCAGCCAGCACCCACACACACAGACAAACACTCCCACAAACACAGACAAACACACACAGCTGAGAAGTTTGTGGTAGCATAATATTTTTTTCTCCTTTCTCTCTCTCACAATCCCTCTTCTCCCCCCTCATCTCTCTCTCCAACATCTACCCCGTGCTGAGAGACACAAAGACCCACAGGCAGGTACAGATGGGGAGGCCCCTGTAAGTGTGTGTGTGTGTGTGTTTGACCCATCAGCCCTGTTCTCTCTTTGTCTGGTTGTGATGCTGTGACAAGCTGCCTTGTCCTCTAATAAAAGACCTGCTCAGGCTTTACCTGCTCTGTGGGGGAGTGTGTGTGTGTGTGTGTGTGTGTGTGTGTGTGTGTGTGTGTGTGTGTGTGGGGGGGGGGGTGTGTGTTAAAGGGGTCTTGGCCCACCTGTCCCCCAGCTGGTGCTCTTGTGGCTGATGACAGTGAGCTGTTCCCTGAGCAGCTGAAGGGTTAGTTGTCTTATGCACATCTAAACCATGGCTCTCCAACCATGTTCCTGGACACCTACCCTCCTGTAGGTTTTCAATCCAACCCCAGTTGTAACTAACCCAATTCAATTTATCAACCCGCTCATTATTAGAATCAGGTGCGCTAGATTAGGGTTGGAGTGAAAACCTACTCTCCAGGAACAGCGTTGGAGAGCCCTGAAACACTCCAGAAGGTGAGTTGTCTGTATACAGATTTATGATAAGTTCACTCCCTCCAAACACCTAACCATAACCAATAGAAGGAAAAACACATAACAGATCAGTATGCGGGGAGACTCGATCAATCCTTCTCTTATCCCACCAGAAGCAGCCAATCAGTGAAAGGAATCTTTAAATTTCCATGATGTCACAGCACCATCTGGTGGCACACCTCAGCACTATACACTCCTCTGCCTCTTTTCTCCATGTAGAGCTGGTTTGGCCTTACTGCAGGTCAGTGCTGCCATCAGGTGTCTTTCTACTGCAACTGCCACACACAACCTGGACTGGGGATAGGATAGTATGACCTGGGCCCGGTTTCCCAAAAGCATCTGAAGGCTAACGCTAAATTCATTGTTAGAACCATAGCATCCTGTGGATGCTTTTGGAAAACCGGGCCCTGATTAGTTGTGTTGAGTGCGTTTGTCACAGTTGTAGAATGTTTGATGATATTAAGTAAATAAGCTAGTAGTAGGCCAGTATTGGCGATCTGAGATTCAGCAATGTGATGATCAATGTACTGAGCAAATGTCAAATAGGCTTTTTACCTAATTACCGTACAACAGACCATGTATTCACCCTGCACACCCTAATTGACAACCAAACAAACCAAAACAAAGGCAGTCTTCTCATGCTTTGTTGATTTCAAAAAAGCCTTCGACTCAATTTGGCATGAGGGTCTGCTATACAAACTGATGGAAAAATAAATATATATAAAAAAATATCCTCCGTGTACAACGTAGAACACCAAATAATGCATGCAGAGCAGAATTAGGTCGATACCCACTAATGATCAAAATCCAGAAAATAGCCGTTAAATTCTATAACCACCTAAAAGGAAGCGATTCCCAAACCTTCCATAACAAAGCCATCACCTACAGAGAGATGAACCTGGAGAAGAATCCCCTAAGCAAGCTGGTCCTGGGGCTCTGTTCGCAAACACAAACACACCCTAAAGAGCCCCAGGACAGCAGCACAATTAGACCCAACCAAATCACGAGAAAACAAAAAGATAATTACTTGACACATTGGAAAGAATTAACAAAAAAACAGAGCAAACTAGAATGCTATTTGGCCCTAAACAGAGAGTACACAGCGGCAGAATACCTGACCACTGTGACTGACCCAAAATGGAAGAAAGCTTTGACTATGTACAGACTCAGTGAGCATAGCCTTGCTATTGAGAAAGGCCGCCGTAGGCAGACATGGCTCTCAAGAGAAGACAGGCTATGTGCTCACTGCCCACAAAATGAGGTGGAAACTGAGCTGCACTTCCTAACCTCCTGCCCAATGTATGACCATATTAGAGAGACATATTTCCCTCAGATTACACAGATCCACAAACAATTCGAAAACAAATCCAATTTTGATAAACTCCCATATCTACTGGGTGAAATTCCACAGTGTGCCATCACAGCAGCAAGATTTGTGACCTGGAAAAGGGCAACCAGTGAAGAACAAACACCATTGTAAATACAACCCATATTTATGCTTATTTATTTTATCTTGTGTCCTTTAACCATTTGTACATTGTTAAAACACTGTATATATATATAATATGACATTTGTAATGTCTTTATTGTTTTGAAACATCTGTATGTGTAATGTTTACTGTTAATTTTTATTGTTTATTTCACTTTATATATTCACTTTATATATTATCTACCTCACTTGCTTTGGCAATGTTAACACATGTTCCCATGCCAATAAAGCCCTTGAATTGAATTGCATTTAAATTGATTGATACATGCTCGCGATTGATATCTCGTATCTCGCGTTTATTTCAAGTTGCCAATTTAAGCCTATCCTTGTTCAGATGAGCGGTCACATTTTTATGTGTTGTTATCAATAGTGCTTCTTTACATTATACTTAGAATAAATGTCATTACGTTGCTTATTTTACCTAAAAAAACGGTTTATTTCTACAGCAAATCACCAGTTTGAGAGTATCATCTTGTACATTCAAACGACCATGCGCCTCTCTCATTTTCCCAGGGATGTATTCATTAAACCTATTATATTGCAAAAAGTTTAGCCTTGCAACACAAACCATTCACTCCAAACGCGATTGAGTTCTTTTTTTTCTTAAACGGAACTTCTAGTTCAGTCATGTCTCTCTTCAAAAAGAATAAGCGGCTGGAAGAAGTTGGAAGCGACACCGCGAACTTCCGTAAACTTCGGAGATAGCACGGAAGAATCAAATCAAAGTGTACCGGTCGCATACACAGTTTAGCAGATGTTATGGTGGGTGCAGCGAAATGCTCACGTGAATAGCTTCTAACAATGTAGTCAAATGTCAAACAAGTACACAAATAATTAAAATGTAAATAATAATAATCAAGAACGTCGGGACGAAACCCATTAACAACCCAAATAGCGCTGTAAAAGTAATCGAAATGCAATCTATACATATGGACACTGACAACAACACAATATATACTAAGACTGACATGTGCAGCAGTATATACTGTATATTAATTAGCTATGTCAAGAATACAGTATATAAATAAATATGCAGTGTGTATAAACAATGTAACTAAATACAAAGTATGGTAGTATAAATATTAGAATGAGCTATGTCAGGAATACAGTATTTAAATACTCAGTGTGAAACAGGAAGTGTCCAGTGGTTCAATATCTCTATGAAATGGTATAGCAGTATTGGCTGTGTGAGTGAGTATGAGGTGTGTGTGTGTGTGATAGCTTGTGTGTGTGTTTTGTGAGGGTGCATCACCTGGTAGAAGAAGGACAGTGATGGCTGTTCAACAGTCTGATCGACTTGGATTAGAAGCTGTTCAACAAATCAAAGTTTATTTGTCATGTGCGCAGAACAGGTGTAGGTAGACCGTACTCAGAAATGCTTACTTGCAGGCTCTAACCAATCGTGCAAAAAATGTATTAAGGGAACAATAGGTAAGTCAAGAAATAAAACAACAGTAAAAAGACAGGCTATATACAGTAGCGAGGCTATAAAAGTAGCGAGGCTACATACAGACACCGGTTAGTCAGGCTGATTGAGGTAGTATGTACATGTAGATATGGTTAAAGTGACTGCATATATGATGAACAGAGAGTAACAGTAGCGTAAAAGAGGGGTTGGCGATTTGGGGGTGGCGGGACACAATGCAGATAGCCTGGTTAGCCAATGTGCGGGAGCACTGGTTGGTCGACCCAATTGAGGTAGTATGTACATGAATGCATAGTTAAAGTGACTATGCATATATGATAAACAGAGAGTAGCAGCAGCGTAAAAAGAGGGGTTGGGGGGGGGCACACAATGCAAATAGTCCAGGTAGCCATTTGATTGCCTGTTCAAGAGTCTTATGACTTGGGGGTGAAAACTGTTGAGAAGCCTTTTTGTCCTAGACTTGGCACTCCGGTACCGCTTGCCATGGGTAGTAGAGAGAACAGTCTATGACTGGGGTGGCTGGGATCTTTGACAATTTTTAGGGCCTTCCTCTGACACCGCCTGGTGTTGAGGTCCTGGATGGCAGGCAGCTTAGCCCCAGTGATGTACTGTGCCGTACGCACTACCCTCTGTAGTGCCTAGCGGTCAGAGGCCGAGCAATTCCCGTACCAGACAGTGATGCAAGCAGACAGGATGCTCTCGATGTTACAAAGTATGGTAGTATAAATATTAGAATGAGCTATGTCAGGAATACAGTATTTAAATACTCCGTGTGATGGACTGGTAATAGAAGTGTTTTTGTCTTTTGGTCTTGGCACTGAGGCACCTAGACAGTAGCTGAAGTAAACAGTCCTTAGCTGGGGTAACTGAGGTCCTTGATTATATTATTGGCCTTCCTTTGACACTGCAGGAGGTTGGTGGCACCTTAATTGGGGAGAACGGGCTCGTGGCAATGATCAGAGCGGAAAAAGTGGAATGGTTTCCAGGTGTGTGATTCCATAACATTTTCTTCATTCCGGTCATTATTATGAGCCATCCTCCCCTCAGCAGCTTCCTGTGTCTTTTTATTTATATATTTTATCTTTATTTAACTAGGCAATTCAGTTAAAAACAAATTCTTATTTTCAATGACAGCCTAGGAACAGTGGATTAACTGTCTTGTTCAGGGGAAGAACAACAGAGTTTTATCTTGTCAGCTCAGGGATTCGCTCTTGCAACCTTTCGGTTACTAGTCCAATGCTCCAACCACTAGACTACCTGTGTGTTTGGCACGAACCAGGTGGTGATGCAGCCAGACAGAATGCTCTCAATGGTGTCTGTAGAAGTTTGCGAAGGTCTTATGGGTCATGCTGAACTTATTCAGCCGTCTGAGGTTGTAGAGGTGCTGTTGCGTCTTCTTCACCACGGTGTTGGTGTGGTGAGACCATTTCAGGTCCTCAATGATGTGCACGCCGAGGAACTTTAAGCTTTTGACCCTATTCATTGTGGCTCCGTCGATTTTTTTTAATTTTTTTTATTTCACCTTTATTTAACCAGGTAGGCTAGTTGAGAACAAGTTCTCATTTGCAACTGCGACCTGGCCAAGATAAAGCATAGCAGTATGAGCAGACAACACAGAGTTACACATGGAGTAAACAATTAACAAGTCAATAACACAGTAGAAAACAAAGGGGGAGTCTATATACAATGTGTGCAAAAGGCATGAGGTAGGCGAATAATTACAATTTTGCAGATTAACACTGGAGTGATAAATGATCAGATGGTCATGTACAGGTAGAGATATTGGTGTGCAAAAGAGCAGAAAAGTAAATAAATAAAAACAGTATGGGGATGAGGTAGGTGAAAATGGGTGGGCTATTTACCAATAGACTATGTACAGCTGCAGCGATCGGTTAGCTGCTCAGATAGCTGATGTTTGAAGTTGGTGAGGGAGATAAAAGTCTCCAACTTCAGCGATTTTTGCAATTCGTTCCAGTCACAGGCAGCAGAGTACTGGAACGAAAGGCGGCCAAATGAGGTGTTGGCTTTAGGGATGATCAGTGAGATACACCTGCTGGAGCGCGTGCTACAGATGGGTGTTGCCATCGTGACCAGTGAGCTGAGATAGCATGGACTTGTAGATGACCTGGAGCCAGTGGGTCTGGCGACGAATATGTAGCGAGGGCCAGCCGACTAGAGCATACAAGTCGCAGTGGTGGGTGGTATAAGGTGCTTTAGTGACAAAACGGATGGCACTGTGATAGACTGCATCCAGTTTGCTGAGTAGAGTGTTGGAAGCCATTTTGTAGATGACATCGCCGAAGTCGAGGATCGGTAGGATAGTCAGTTTTACTAGGGTAAGCTTGGCGGCGTGAGTGAAGGAGGCTTTGTTGCGGAATAGAAAGCCGACTCTTGATTTGATTTTCGATTGGAGATGTTTGATATGAGTCTGGAAGGAGAGTTTGCAGTCTAGCCAGACACCTAGGTACTTATAGATGTCCACATATTCTAAGTCGGAACCATCCAGGGTGGTGATGCTAGGCGGGCATGCGGGTGCAGGCAGCGATCGGTTGAAAAGCATGCATTTGGTTTTACTAGCGTTTAAGAGCAGTCGGAGCCCACGGAAGGAGTGTTGTATGGCATTGAAGCTTGTTTGGAGGTTAGATAGCACAGTGTCCAATGACGGGCCGAAAGTATATAGAATGGTGTCGTCTGCGTAGAGGTGGATCAGGGAATCGCCCGCAGCAAGAGCAACATCATTGATGTATACAGAGAAAAGAGTCGGCCCGAGAATTGAACCCTGTGGCACCCCCATAGAGACTGCCAGAGGACCGGACAGCATGCCCTCCGATTTGACACACTGAACTCTGTCTGCAAAGTAATTGGTGAACCAGGCAAGGCAGTCATCCGAAAAACCGAGGCTACTGAGTCTGCCGATAAGAATATGGTGATTGTCAGAGTCGAAAGCCTTGGCAAGGTCGATGAAGACGGCTGCACAGTACTGTCTTTTATCGATGGCGGTTATGATATCGTTTACTACCTTGAGTGTGGCTGAGGTGCACCCGTGACCGGCTCGGAAACCAGATTGCACAGCGGAGAAGGTACAGTGGGATTCGAGATGGTCAGTGACCTGTTTGTTGACTTGGCTTTCGAAGACCTTAGATAGGCAGGGCAGGATGGATATAGGTCTGTAACAGTTTGGGTCCAGGGTGTCTCCCCCTTTGAAGAGGGGGATGACTGCGGCCGCTTTCCAATCCTTGGGGATCTCAGACGATATGAAAGAGAGGTTGAACAGGCTGGTAATAGGGGTTGCGACAATGGTGGTGGATAGTTTCAGAAATAGAGGGTCCAGATTGTCAAGCCAAGCTGATTTGTACGGGTCCAGGTTTTGCAGCTCTTTCAGAACATCTGCTATCTGGATTTGGGTAAAGGAGAACCTGGAGAGGCTTGGGCGAGGAGCAGCGGGGGGGGGCGGGGCTGTTGGCCGAGGTTGAAGTAGCCAGGCGGAAGGCATGGCCAGCCGTTGAGAAATGCTTATTGAAGTTTTCGATAATCATGGATTTATCGGTGGTGACCGTGTTACCTAGCCTCAGTGCAGTGGGCAGCTGGGAGGAGGTGCTCTTGTTCTCCATTGACTTCACAGTGTCCCAGAACTTTTTGGAGTTGGAGCTACAGGATGCAAACTTCTGCCTGAAGAAGCTGGCCTTAGCTTTCCTGACTGACTGCGTGTATTGGTTCCGGACTTCCCTGAACAGTTGCATATCACGGGGACTATTCGATGCTATTGCAGTCCGCCACAGGATGTTTTTGTGCTGGTCGAGGGCAGTCAGGTCTGGGGTGAACCAAGGGCTGTATCTGTTCTTAGTTCTGCATTTTTTTAACGGAGCATGCTTATCTAAAATGGTGAGGAAGTTACTTTTAAAGAATGACCAGGCATCCTCAACTGACGGGATGAGGTCAATGTCCTTCCAGGATACCCGGGCCAGGTCGATTAGAAAGGCCTGCTCACAGAAGTGTTTTAGGGAGCGTTTGACAGTGATGAGGGGTGGTCGTTTGACTGCGGCTCCGTAGCGGATACAGGCAATGAGGCAGTGATCGCTGAGATCCTGGTTGAAGACAGCGGAGGTGTATTTGGAGGGCCAGTTGGTCAGGATGACGTCTATGAGGGTACCCTTGTTTACAGAGTTAGGGTTGTACCTGGTGGGTTCCTTGATGATTTGTGTGAGATTGAGGGCATCTAGCTTAGATTGTAGGACTGCCGGGGTGTTAAGCATATCCCAGTTTAGGTCACCTAACAGAACAAACTCTGAAGCTAGATGGGGGGCGATCAATTCACAAATGGTGTCCAGGGCACAGCTGGGAGCTGAGGGAGGTCGGTAGCAGGCGGCAACAGTGAGAGACTTATTTCTGGAGAGAGTAATTTTCAAGATTAGTAGTTCGAACTGTTTGGGTATGGACCTGGAAAGTATGACATTACTTTGCAGGCTATCTCTGCAGTAGACTGCAACTCCTCCCCCTTTGGCAGTTCTATCTTGACGGAAGATGTTATAGTTGGGTATGGAAATCTCTGAATTTTTGGTGGCCTTCCTGAGCCAGGATTCAGACACAGCAAGGACATCAGGATTAGCAGAGTGTGCTAGAGCAGTGAGTAAAACAAACTTAGGGAGGAGGCTTCTGATGTTGATGGATGAGGATGGGGGGGTGCTCCCCCTTCTGTGCTCCCCCTTCTGTCTCCAGTAGTCCAGTAGTCCACGATCAGCTCCTTAGTTTTGTTGACATTGAAGGAGAGGTTATTTTCCTGGCACCACTCCGCCAGGGCTCTAACCTCCTCCCTGTACGCTGTGTCGTTGTTCTTGGTAATCAGGCCTACCACTGTCATGTCGTCAGCAAACTTTCTAATAGAGTTGGAGTCATGCGTGACCACACAGTCATGGGTGAAAAGGGAGTACAGGACGGGGGCTGAGCACACTCCCCTGGGGGACCCCCGTGTTGAGGACTATCACGGTGGAGGTGTTGTTGCCTACCCTCACCACCAGGGGTCGTCCCATCAGGAAATCTAGGACCCAGTTGCACAGGGTGGAGACCCAAGGCCATGAATTTAGTGACGAGTTTAGAGGGCACTATAGTTGATGAACAGCCTTCTCACATAGGTATTCCTCTTGTCCAGGTGGGATAGTGCAACGGCGATTGCGCCGTCTGTGGATCTGTTGGGGTGGTATGCAAATTGTAGTGGGTCAAGTGTGTCGGGTATGATGGTGGTGATATGGTCCTTGACTTTCAAAGAACTTCATGATGACAGAAGTGAGTGCTACTTGGCGATTGTCATTTAGTTCAGTTACCTTAGCTTGCTTGGGTACAGGAACAATGGTGGCTGTCTTGAAGCAAGTGTGGATGACAGGCTAATATAGTAAGAGGTTGAAAATGTCCGTAAACACTCCAGCCAGCTGGCCTGCGCATGCTCTGAGAACGCGCCTCGGGATAGATGTGCAGCTTGTGCCAAACACTTTGCAGACTTTTCAGACTAAAATGGCAACACGTGGAAACTATACAATTAAAATGAACTACAACATCCGTTTAAGAACCCAACAGCTTTTACGTCACTTTGAAGAGCATTTGGAGTAAGCGGTTTGCAACAGAATCGCCACAGCTGTGTAATATGCACCCATTGTTTGGGAGAATCAAAGATTGTCTATTATATTGACAAGATAGTCAAGTGACTGCTGGAAGGTAGGCAGAAGGAGGTGAGATCAGGTGGGACCATTCTAGCCATTGAAAGGGCAGATATAGCACTCATCTTTGTATCTGTGCCATTATAGCGTCTGTGACAGCATGGGCATCTCGATTTTAAAGCAGTACATTTTCTTCGTCATTGGCTGATTGCTCCCAACTCATAGGAATCCCCACCCAGTTGACTATTTTAAAATGGTGGAAGCCCTCAATGACAATGTCCGTACTAAAACCGGCTATATCCATGATGAGTCCTCTATCTATCTCTATGACAACAGACACAACTCTGATATAACGTTGTTTTATTTTTTAAGTTGCCGAAATACCATGTGCGTCCACTTATATGCACTTATGCAAAGACACCACTTTTTTGGACAAGCTATTTTTTCAAAACTTCCAGGGATATACAACATCCTGAAATATATGTAGATATCTTTGTTAGAAAGAATACTATATTTCTCTTGACAGAGTGATGCTGAATGTAAAAAATGGCTCAACTTACCCCACTCTCCCCTATGCATGCGTGTCTGTCTGTCTGTTTGTCTGTCTGTCTGTCTGTCTGTCTGTCTGTCTGTCTGTCTGTCTCTGTGTGTATGTGTGTGACAGAAGTGAACTGACAGGACACGGGAGAGAATGCTTTGCAGCCTCATGCATATGCAGTTCCGAATGCATTCCGCATGCATAATGAATTCCCTGAGCAAATGTCATAGAGAAGGATTTAGAATTACAAATCTCTATTGTGCTCATCATGTGGATCTATGCATGAATGCATCTAATGAATGCATCTCAAATGGCACCCTATTCCCTGTATAGTGCACTATAAGCTCTGGACAAAGTAGTGCACTATATAGGGAATATGGTGCCATATCTCATTATATGACCTGCTATGGATGGGAATGTCACATTAGGCATATTTGGGAAAGTTAGGAATCAGTAGAACAAAGTACTCTCAGAGTTCAATGTGTGAGAAGTGATGTTATGCAAGATTGGAGTGACCGAGGATGGGCTTTGTGCTGTGGCTGCTGTTAGTAGTCATACAAAGATGTTGTCATAAGCCCACACACCCTGTAACTCTAGAGGACCAGGACTTGAATTAAAGCCTGTAGATCTGTAGGACTTGAATTAAAGTCTGTAGCTCTGTATGATTAGAATTAAAGCCTGTAGCTCTGTATGACTAGAACTAAAGACTGTAGCTCTCCAGGACTATAACTAATAACTAATGCCTCTAGCTCTATATGACTAGAACTAAAGACTGTAGCTCTCAAGGACTAGAACTAAAGGCTGTAGCTCTCCAGGACTAGAACTAAAGCCTGTAGCTCTGTATGACTAGAACTAAAGACCGTAGCTCTCCAGGACTAGAACTAAAGCCTCTAGCTCTGTATGACTAGAACTAAAGCCAAAAGCTCTGTATGACTAGAACTAAAGCCTGTAGCTCTGTAGGACTAGAAATAAAGCCCGTAGCTCTCCAGGACTAGAACTAAAGCCTCTAGCTCTGTATGAATAGAACTAAAGACTGTAGCTCTCCAGGACTAGAACTAAAGACTATAGCTCGGAATGACTAGAACTAAAGCCTGTAGCTCTATAGGACTAGAACTAAAGACTGTAGCTCTCAAGGACTAGAACTAAAGCCTGTAGCTCTCCAGAACTAGAACTAAAGCCTCTAGCTCTGTATGACTAGAACTAAAGACTGTAGCTCTCCAGGACTAGAACTAAAGACTGTAGCTCTGTATGACTAGAACTAAATCCTGTAGCTCTCCAGGACTAGAACTAAAGACTGTAGCTCTGTAGGACTAGAACTAAAACTAGCTCTCAAGGACTAGAACTAAAGCCTCTAGCTCTGTAGGACTAGAACTAAAGACTGTAGCTCTGTAGGACTAGATCTAAAGCCTGTAGCTTTGTAGGACTAGAACTAAAACTGTAGCTCTCAAGGACTAGAACTAAATCATCTAGCTCTGTAGGACTAGAACTAAAGACTGTAGCTCTGTAGGACTAGATCCAAAGCCTGTAGCTCTGTATGACTAGAACTAAAGACTGTAGCTCTCCAGGAGTAGAACTGAAGACTGTAGCTCTCAAGGACTAGAACTAAAGCCTGTAGCTCTGTAGGACTAGAACTAAAACTGTAGCTTTAAAGGACTAAAACTAAAGCCTGTAGCTCTCCAGGACTAGAACTAATGACTCTAGCCCTGTATTACTATAACTAAAGCCTGTAGCTCTCCAAGACTAGAACTAAAGAATGTAGCTCTGTATGACTAGAACTAAAGCCTGTAGCTCTGTATGACTAGAACTAAAGCCTGTAGCTCTCCAGGACTAGAGCTAAAGACTTTAGTTCTCCAGGACTAGAACTAAAGACTGTAGCTCTGTATGACTAGAACTAAAGCCTGTAGCTCTGTATGACTAGAACTAAAGACTGTAGCTCTGTAGGACTAGAACTAAATCCTGTAGCTCTGTATGACTAGAACTAAAGCCTGTAGCTCTGTATGACTAAAACTAAAGACTGTAGCTCTCCAGGACTGGAACTAAAGCCTCTAGCTCTGTATGACTAGAACTAAAGACTGTATCTCTCAAGGTCTAGAACTAAAGACTGTAGCTCTGTATGACTAGAACTAAAGACTATAGCTATGTAGGACTAGAACTAAATCCTTTAGCTCTGTATGACTAAAACTAAAGACTGTAGCTCTCCAGGACTAGAACTAAAGACTGTAGCTCTGTATGACTAGAACTTAAGCCTGTAGCTCTCCAGGGCTAGAACTAAAGCCTGTAGCTCTCCAGGACTAGAACTAAAGCCTGTAGCTCTCCAGGACTAGAACTAAAGCCTGTAGCTCTCCAGGACTAGAACTAAAGCCTCTAGCTCTGTATGACTAGAACTAAAGCCTGTTGCTCTCAAGGACTAGAACTAAAGACTGTAGCTCTGTATGACTAGAACTAAAGCCTGTAGCTCTCCAGGACTAGAACTAAAGACTGTAGCTCTGTATGACTAGAACTAAAGACTGTTGCTCTCAAGGACTAGAACAAAAGCATGTAGCTTTGTAGGAATAGAACTAACACATTAGCTCTCAAGGACTAGAACCTAAGCGTCTACCTCTGTATGATTAGAACTAAAGACTGTAGCTCTCCAGGAGTAGAACTAAAGACTGTAGCTCTCAAGGACTAGAACTAAAGCCTGTAGCTCTGTAGGACTAGAACTAAAACTGTAGCTTTAAAGGACTAGAACTAAAGCCTGTAGCTCTCCAGGACTAGAACTAATGACTCTAGCTCTGTATGACTAGAACTAAAGCCTGTAGCTCTGTATGACTAGAACTAAGGACTATAGCTCTGTAGGACTATAACTAAAGCCTGTAGCTCTCCAAGACTAGAACCAAAGCCTGTAGCTCTGTATGACTAGAACTAAAGCCTCTAGCTCTGTATGACTAGAACTAAAGCCTCTAGCTCTCCAGGACTAGAGCTAAAGACTTTAACTCTCCAGGACTAGAACTAAAGACTGTAGCTCTGAATGACTAGAACTAAAGCCTGTAGCTCTGTATGACTAGAACTAAAGCATGTAGCTCTGTAGGACTAGAACTAAAGCATGTAGCTCAGTATGACTAGAACTAAAGCCTTTAGCTCTTTATGACTAGAACTAAAGACCGTAGCTCTCCAGGACTGGAACTAAAGCCTTTAGCTCTGTATGACTAGAACTAAAGACTGTAGCTCTCAAGGACTAGAACTAAAGACTGTAGCTCTGTATGACTAGAACTAAAGACTGTAGCTGTGTAGGACTAGAACTAAATCATGTAGCTCTATATGACTAGAACTAAAGCCTGTAGCTCTCCAGGACTAGAACTAAAGCCTCTAGCTCTGTATGACTAGAACTAAAGCCTGTAGCTCTCCAGGACTAGAACTAAAGCCTGTAGCTCTGTATGACTAGAACTAAAGACTGTAGCTCTGTAGGACTAGAACTAAAGCATGTAGCTCTGTATGACTAGAACTAAAGCCTGTAGCTCTGTATGACTAGAACTAAAGACCATAGCTCTCCAGGACTGGAACTAAAGACTATAGCTCTGTATGACTAGAACTAAAGACTGTAGCTCTCAAGGACTAGAAGAAAAGCATGTAGCTTTGTAGGACTATAACTAAAACATTAGCTCTCAAGGACTAGAACCTAAGCCTCTACCTCTGTATGATTAGAACTAAAGACTGTAGCTCTCCAGGAGTAGAACTAAAGACTGTAGCTCTCAAGGACTAGAACTAAAGCCTGTAGCTCTGTAGGACTATAACTAAAACTGTAGCTTTAAAGGACTAGAACTAAAGCCTGTAGCTCTCCAGGACTAGAACTAATGACTCTAGCTCTGTATGACTAGAACTAAAGCCTGTAGCTCTGTATGACTAGAACTAAGGACTATAGCTCTGGAGGACTAGAACTAAAGCCTGTAGCTCTCCAAGACTAGAACCAAAGCCTGTAGCTCTGTATGACTAGATCTAAAGCCTCTAGCTCTGTATGACTAGAACTAAAGCCTCTAGCTCTCCAGGACTAGAGCTAAAGACTTTAGCTCTCCAGGACTAGAACTAAAGACTGTAGCTCTGAATGACTAGAACTAAAGCCTGCAGCTCTGTATGACTAGAACTAAAGCCTGTAGCTCTGTAGGACTATAACTAAAGCATGTAGCTCTGTATGACTAGAACTAAAGCCTTTAGCTCTTTATGACTAGAACTAAAGACCGTAGCTCTCCAGGACTGGAACTAAAGCCTATAGCTCAGTATGACTAGAACTAAAGACTGTAGCTCTCAAGGACTAGAACTAAATACTGTAGCTCTGTATGACTAGAACTAAAGACTATAGCTGTGTAGGACTAGAACTAAATCATGTAGCTCTATATGACTAGAACTAAAGCCTGTAGCTCTCCAGGACTAGAACTAAAGCCTCTAGCTCTGTATGACTAGAACTAAAGCCTGTAGCTCTCCAGGACTAGAACTAAAGCCTGTAGCTCTGTATGACTAGAACTAAAGACTGTAGCTCTGTAGGACTAGAACTAAAGCATGTAGCTCTGTATGACTAGAACTAAAGCCTGTAGCTCTGTATGACTAGAACTAAAGACCATAGCTCTCCAGGACTGGAACTAAAGCCTTTAGCTCTGTATGACTAGAACTAAAGACTGTAGCTCTCAAGGACTAGAACTAAAGACTGTAGCTCTGCATGACCAGTACTAAAGACTATAGCTATGTAGGACTAGAACTAAATCCTGTAGCTCTGTATGACTAGAACTAAAGTCTGTAGCTCTCCAGGAACAGATCTAAAGACTATAGCTCTGTATGACTAGAACTAAAGACTGTAGCTCTCAAGGACTAGAACAAAAGCATGTAGCTTTGTAGGACTATAACTAAAACATTAGCTCTCAAGGACTAGAACCTAAGCCTCTACCTCTGTATGATTAGAACTAAAGACTGTAGCTCTCCAGGAGTAGAACTAAAGACTGTAGCTCTCAAGGACTAGAACTAAAGCCTGTAGCTCTGTAGGACTAGAACTAAAGCATGTAGCTCTGTAGGACTAGAACTAAAGCATGTAGCTCAGTATGACTAGAACTAAAGCCTTTAGCTCTTTATGACTAGAACTAAAGACCGTAGCTCTCCAGGACTGGAACTAAAGCCTTTAGCTCAGTATGACTAGAACTAAAGACTGTAGCTCTCAAGGACTAGAACTAAAGAATGTAGCTCTGTATGACTAGAACTAAAGACTATAGCTGTGTAGGACTAGAACTAAATCCTGTAGCTCTATATGACTAGAACTAAAGCCTGTAGCTCTCCAGGACTAGAACTAAAGCCTCTAGCTCTGTATGACTAGAACTAAAGCCTGTAGCTCTCCAGGACTAGAACTAAAGCCTGTAGCTCTGTATGACTAGAACTAAAGACTGTAGCTCTGTAGGACTAGAACTAAAGCATGTAGCTCTGTATGACTAGAACTAAAGCCTGTAGCTCTGTATGACTAGAACTAAAGACCATAGCTCTCCAGGACTGGAACTAAAGCCTTTAGCTCTGTATGACTAGAACTAAAGACTGTAGCTCTCAAGGACTAGAACTAAAGACTGTAGCTCTGCATGACCAGTACTAAAGACTATAGCTATGTAGGACTAGAACTAAATCCTGTAGCTCTGTATGACTAGAACTAAAGTCTGTAGCTCTCCAGGACTAGATCTAAAGACTATAGCTCTGTATGACTAGAACTAAAGACTGTAGCTCTCAAGGACTAGAACAAAAGCATGTAGCTTTGTAGGACTATAACTAACACATTAGCTCTCAAGGACTAGAACCTAAGCCTCTACCTCTGTATGATTAGAACTAAAGACTGTAGCTCTCCAGGAGTAGAACTAAAGACTGTAGCTCTCAAGGACTAGAACTAAAGCCTGTAGCTCTGTAGGACTAGAACTAAAACTGTAGCTTTAAAGGACTAGAACTAAAGCCTGTAGCTCTCCAGGACTAGAACTAATGACTCTAGCTCTGTATGACTAGAAATAAAGCCTGTAGCTCTGTATGACTTAAACTAAGGACTATAGCTCTGGAGGACTAGAACTAAAGCCTGTAGCTCTCCAAGACTAGAACCAAAGCCTGTAGCTCTGTATGACTAGATCTAAAGCCTCTAGCTCTGTATGACTAGAACTAAAGCCTCTAGCTCTCCAGGACTAGAGCTAAAGACTTTAGCTCTCCAGGACTAGAACTAAAGACTGTAGCTCTGAATGACTAGAACTGAAGCCTGCAGCTCTGTATGACTAGAACTAAAGCATGTAGCTCTGTAGGACTAGAACTAAAGCATGTAGCTCTGTATGACTAGAACTAAAGCCTTTAGCTCTTTATGACTAGAACTAAAGACCGTAGCTCTCCAGGACTGGAACTAAAGCCTATAGCTCAGTATGACTAGAACTAAAGACTGTAGCTCTCAAGGACTAGAACTAAAGACTGTAGCTCTGTATGACTAGAACTAAAGACTATAGCTGTGTAGGACTAGAACTAAATCATGTAGCTCTATATGACTAGAACTAAAGCCTGTAGCTCTCCAGGACTAGAACTAAAGCCTCTAGCTCTGTATGACTAGAACTAAAGCCTGTAGCTCTCCAGGACTAGAACTAAAGCCTGTAGCTCTGTATGACTAGAACTAAAGACTGTAGCTCTGTAGGACTAGAACTAAAGCATGTAGCTCTGTATGACTAGAACTAAAGCCTGTAGCTCTGTATGACTAGAACTAAAGACCATAGCTCTCCAGGACTGGAACTAAAGCCTTTAGCTCTGTATGACTAGAACTAAAGACTGTAGCTCTCAAGGACTAGAACTAAAGACTGTAGCTCTGCATGACCAGTACTAAAGACTATAGCTATGTAGGACTAGAACTAAATCCTGTAGCTCTGTATGACTAGAACTAAAGTCTGTAGCTCTCCAGGACTAGATCTAAAGACTATAGCTCTGTATGACTAGAACTAAAGACTGTAGCTCTCAAGGACTAGAACAAAAGCATGTAGCTTTGTAGGACTATAACTAAAACATTAGCTCTCAAGGACTAGAACCTAAGCCTCTACCTCTGTATGATTAGAACTAAAGACTGTAGCTCTCCAGGAGTAGAACTAAAGACTGTAGCTCTCAAGGACTAGAACTAAAGCCTGTAGCTCTGTAGGACTAGAACTAAAACTGTAGCTTTAAAGGACTAGAACTAAAGCCTGTAGCTCTCCAGGACTAGAACTAATGACTCTAGCTCTGTATGACTAGAACTAAAGCCTGTAGCTCTGTATGACTAGAACTAAGGACTATAGCTCTGGAGGACTAGAACTAAAGCCTGTAGCTCTCCAAGACTAGAACCAAAGCCTGTAGCTCTGTATGACTAGATCTAAAGCCTCTAGCTCTGTATGACTAGAACTAAAGCCTCTAGCTCTCCAGGACTAGAGCTAAAGACTTTAGCTCTCCAGGACTAGAACTAAAGACTGTAGCTCTGAATGACTAGAACTAAAGCCTGCAGCTCTGTATGACTAGAACTAAAGCATGTAGCTCTGTAGGACTATAACTAAAGCATGTAGCGCTGTATGACTAGAACTAAAGCCTTTAGCTCTTTATGACTAGAACTAAAGACCGTAGCTCTCCAGGACTGGAACTAAAGCCTATAGGTCAGTATGACTAGAACTAAAGACTGTAGCTCCCAAGGACTAGAACTAAATACTGTAGCTCTGTATGACTAGAACTAAAGACTATAGCTGTGTAGGACTAGAACTAAATACTGTAGCTCTGTATGACTAGAACTAAAGACTATAGCTGTGTAGGACTAGAACTAAAGCCTCTAGCCTTGTATGACGAGAACTAAAGACTGTAGCTCTCCAGGACTAGAACTAAAGACTATAGCTCTGCATGACTAGAACTAAAGCCTGTAGCGCTCCAGTACTAGAACTAAAGCCTGTAGCTCTCCAGGACTAGAACTAAAGACTGTAGCTCTCAAGGACTAGAACTAAAGACTGTAGCTCTGTAGGACTAGAACTAAAGCCTGGAGCTCTGTATGACTAGAACTAAAGCCTGTAGCTCTCCAGTACTAGAACTAAAGCCTGAAGCTCTCCAGGACTAGAACTAAAGAATCTAGCTCTATAGGACAATAACTAAAGCCTGTGCTCTCCAGGACTAGAACTAAAGACTGTAGCTCTCCAGGACAAGAACTAAAGACTATAGCCCTGTATGACTAGAACTAAAGCCTGTAGCTCGTCAGGACTAGAACTAAACCCTGTAGCTCTCCAGGACTAGAACTAAAGACTGTAGCACTGTATGACTAGAACTAAAGCCTGTAGGTGTCCAGGACTAGAACTAAATCATGTAGCTCTCCAGGACTAGAACTAAAGACTGTAACTCTAAAGGACTAGAACTAAAGCATGTATCTTTGTAGGACTAGAACTAAAACTATAGCTCTCAATGACTAGAACTAAAGCCTCTAGCTCTGTAGGACTAGAACTAAAGCCTCTAGCACTGTATGACTAGAACTAAAGACTATAGCTCTCTAGGACTAGAACTAAAGCCTGTAGCTCTGTAGGACTAGAACTAAAGCCTGTAGCTCTCAAAGACTAGAACTAAAGCCTGTAGCTCTCCAGGACTAGAACTAATGACTGTAGCTCTGTATCACTAGTCCTAAAGCATGTAGATCTGTAGGACTAGAACTAAAGACTATAGCTATGTAGGACTAGAACTAAATCCTGTAGCTCTGTATGACTAGAACTAAAGACTATAGCTATGTAGGACTGGAACTAAATCCCGTAGCTCTGTATGACTAGAACTAAAGACTCTAGCTATGTAGGACTAGAACTAAAGCCTGGAGCTCTGTATGACTAGAACTAAAGCCTGTAGCTCTGTATGACTAAAACTAAAGACTGTAGCTCTCAAGGACTAAAACTAAAGACTGTAGCTCTGTATGACTAGAACTAAAGCCTGTAGCTCTGTAGGACTAGAACTAAAGACTGTAGCTCTGTAGGACTAGAACTAAAGCCTCTAGCTCTCCAGGGCTAGAACTAAAGACTGTAGCTCTGTATGACTTGAACTAAAGCCTCTAGCTCTGTATGACTAGAACTAAATCCTGTAGCTCTCCAGGACTAGAGCTAAAGACTGTAGGTCTCCAGGACTAGAACTAATGACTGTAGCTCTGTACGACTATAACTAAAGCCCGTAGCTCTGTATGACTAGAACTAAGGACTATAGCTCTGTAGGACAATAACTAAAGCCTGTAGCTCTCCAGGACTAGAACTAAAGCCTCTAGCTCTGTAGGATTAGAACTAAAGACTGTAGCTCTGTAGGACTAGAACTTTAGCCTCTAGCTCTCCAGGACTAGAACTAAAGACTGTAGCTCTGTATGACTTGAACTAAAGCCTCTAGCTCTGTATGACTATAACTAAATCCTTTAGCTCTCCAGGACTAGAACTAATGACTGTAGCTCTGTATGACTAGAACTAAAGCCAATAGCTCTGTATGACTAGAACTAAGGACTATATCTTTGTAGGACTTGAACTAAAGCCTGTAGCTCTGTATGACTTGAACTAAAGCCTCTAGCTCAGTATGACTATAACTAAATCCTGTAGCTCTCCAGGACTAGAACTAAAGACTATAGCTCTGCATGACTAGAACTAAAGCCTGTAGCGCTCCAGTACTAGAACTAAAGCCTGTAGCTCTCCAGGACTAGAACTAAAGACTGTAGCTCTCAAGGACTAGAACTAAAGACTGTAGCTCTGTAGGACTAGAACTAAAGCCTGGAGCTCTGTATGACTAGAACTAAAGCCTGTAGCTCTCCAGTACTAGAACTAAAGCCTGAAGCTCTCCAGGACTAGAACTAAAGAATCTAGCTCTATAGGACAATAACTAAAGCCTGTGCTCTCCAGGACTAGAACTAAAGACTGTAGCTCTCCAGGACAAGAACTAAAGACTATAGCCCTGTATGACTAGAACTAAAGCCTGTAGCTCGCCAGGACCAGAACTAAACCCTGTAGCTCTCCAGGACTAGAACTAAAGACTGTAGCACTGTATGACTAGAACTAAAGCCTGTAGGTGTCCAGGACTAGAACTAAATCATGTAGCTCTCCAGGACTAGAACTAAAGACTGTAACTCTAAAGGACTAGAACTAAAGCATGTATCTTTGTAGGACTAGAACTAAAACTATAGCTCTCAATGACTAGAACTAAAGCCTCTAGCTCTGTAGGACTAGAACTAAAGCCTCTAGCACTGTATGACTAGAACTAAAGACAATAGCTCTCTAGGACTAGAACTAAAGCCTGTAGCTCTGTAGGACTAGAACTAAAGCCTGTAGCTCTCAAAGACTAGAACTAAAGCCTGTAGCTCTCCAGGACTAGAACTAATGACTGTAGCTCTGTATCACTAGTCCTAAAGCATGTAGATCTGTAGGACTAGAACTAAAGACTATAGCTATGTAGGACTAGAACTAAATCCTGTAGCTCTGTATGACTAGAACTAAAGACTATAGCTATGTAGGACTGGAACTAAATCCCGTAGCTCTGTATGACTAGAACTAAAGACTCTAGCTATGTAGGACTAGAACTAAAGCCTGGAGCTCTGTATGACTAGAACTAAAGCCTGTAGCTCTGTATGACTAAAACTAAAGACTGTAGCTCTCAAGGACTAAAACTAAAGACTGTAGCTCTGTATGACTAGAACTAAAGCCTGTAGCTCTGTAGGACTAGAACTAAAGACTGTAGCTCTGTAGGACTAGAACTAAAGCCTCTAGCTCTCCAGGGCTAGAACTAAAGACTGTAGCTCTGTATGACTTGAACTAAAGCCTCTAGCTCTGTATGACTAGAACTAAATCCTGTAGCTCTCCAGGACTAGAGCTAAAGACTGTAGGTCTCCAGGACTAGAACTAATGACTGTAGCTCTGTACGACTATAACTAAAGCCCGTAGCTCTGTATGACTAGAACTAAGGACTATAGCTCTGTAGGACAATAACTAAAGCCTGTAGCTCTCCAGGACTAGAACTAAAGCCTCTAGCTCTGTAGGATTAGAACTAAAGACTGTAGCTCTGTAGGACTAGAACTTTAGCCTCTAGCTCTCCAGGACTAGAACTAAAGACTGTAGCTCTGTATGACTTGAACTAAAGCCTCTAGCTCTGTATGACTATAACTAAATCCTTTAGCTCTCCAGGACTAGAACTAATGACTGTAGCTCTGTATGACTAGAACTAAAGCCAATAGCTCTGTATGACTAGAACTAAGGACTATATCTTTGTAGGACTTGAACTAAAGCCTGTAGCTCTGTATGACTTGAACTAAAGCCTCTAGCTCAGTATGACTATAACTAAATCCTGTAGGTCTCCAGAACTAGAACTAATGACTATAGCTCTGTATGACTAGAACTAAAGCCTGTAGCTCTGTATGACTAGAACTAAGGACTATAGCTCCGTAGGACTTGAACTAAAGCCTGTAGCTCTCCAAGACTAGAACTAAAGCCTGTAGCTCTGTATGACTAGAACTAAAGCTTCTAGCTCTGTATGACTAGAACTAAAGCCTGTAGCTCTCCAGGACTAGAACTAAAGCCTGTAGCTTTGTAGGACTAGAACTAAAGACTGTAGCTCCCCAGGACTAGAACTAAAGACTGTAGCTCTCCAGGACTAGGACTAAAGTCTCTAGCTCTGTAGGACTAGAACTAAAGACTTAGCTCTCAAGGACTAGAACTAAAACTGTAGCTCTCAAGGACTAGAACTAAATCATCTAGCTCTGTAGTACTAGAACTAAAGACTGTAGCTCTCCAGGACTAGAACTAAAGCCTCTAGCTCTGTATGAATAGAAGTAAAGACTGTAGCTCTCTAGGACTAGAACTAAAGACTATAGCTCGGAATGACTAGAACTAAAGCCTGTAGCTCTATAGGACTAGAACTAAAGACTGTAGCTCTCAAGGACTAGAACTAAAGCCTGTAGCTCTCCAGAACTAGAACTAAAGCCTCTAGCTCTGTATGACTAGAACTAAAGACTGTAGCTCTCCAGGACTAGAACTAAAGCCTCTAGCTCTGTATGACTAGAACTAAAGCCTGTAGCTCTCAAGGACTAGAACTAAAGACTGTAGCTCTCAAGGACTAGAACTAAAGCCTGTAGTTCTGTAGGACTAGAAATAAAACTGTAGCTCTCAAGGACTAGAACTAAAGCCTGTAGCTCTCCAGGACTAGAACTAAGCCTCTACCTCTGTATGACTAGAACTAAAGCCTGTAGTTCTCCAGGACTAGAACTAAAGCCTGTAGCTATGTATGACTAGAACTAAAGCCTGTAGCTCTGTAGGACTAGAACTAAAGCTTGTGGTCATGTGTGTGGTGAGGCAGAGGGCCCTGGTTCAAGCCCAGTCTGAGGCAAGTTCCGTGACTTAAGCTAGCACACAGATGCTGTTTACAATGAATGTTTGCACCTGGTGAAAAGTAAATGCATTTGTTTTGATACCAGCAGAGTTGGCTAAAGTACCCAACTTGAGTAAAAGTAAAGATACCTTAATAGGAAATGATTCATGTAAAAGTGAAAGTCACCATGTTAAATACTACTTGAGTAAAAGTCTAAA
>NC_048570.1:79264567-79414567 GCF_013265735.2 Oncorhynchus mykiss | reverse complement strand
CCAACCAACGACGACACAGCTAGAGGAAAATCAATGCCTGGCGATGAGGGCCAGATTGTTTTCACAGAGATTGTAGTGTTAATAGTGCTGCGTTTTGAAAACACAACAGTAAATTGAGAGATATAACTGCAGTAAGCTCACCCTCAGGCTTGACCTTTCAGTAGTCATCAGAGCTGTCATTACCATAGTGTTTCATTACTGCACACAGCTGTAGAATGGTTAGAACAGAAGCCAGCCCCCGTGGAACCCCACCACTGTTCTGTCATTCTAATGTGCCATCGCTTAATGATAGGACCAAAACAAACAAATTGTCACCTCGGCTCAATCATTAGTGATTCACAATGTCGTCTCTCTCTCTCTCCGGTATCTGCCTGCTGGGTAAGTAGGTGCGTTATGTCGTACGCTCTCCTACCTGGCCTGTATTTTATATTTTGAAAACAGCAGTTCTCAATGGCTGTGTTTCAAATGGCACCCGTTTCCATATGGGTTCTGGTTAAAGTTGTTCACTATCGGGAATAGAATGCCATTTTGGACGCAACCTATATTTTCTTTTCAGCATTTCTCTTTTCATACATAGACAGTCTCAACTAATGAACAATAGGACATATCTTAGTGTATGAGAGCGCTGTGATATACTCCAGAGACATGCAGAAAGCTTCTACTGAACCGTTTAAATCTGTGTGAAACACTGTCACACTGTGAGGTGAATCCTCTTCTCTTTATCTATATAATGACTGTTTGAATAGATAAGAGTCCATGTTCATCTTTCTTTCTTTCTTTCTCTCCCCATCCTCCCTCTCTTCTTCTCTCTCTGTTTCTTTCTGGGTGGGTGATGAAACTGGGCTCTATTTTACATTTCAGGCCAACAGATGTCTCCAACAGTTTGGTTGGCAGATAGATAGAGTATCAAACAACAGATCTGTTGGCAGACCTGACGCCGTCAGATACCCAGTGGAAACTGGGGCTTTGAAAATGAGGTGAGGAAAATATTGGACGGTTTCTAGCACCAAACTAGATATGTTTGTGCCTTGTCGTTTGTTTATGTTAGAATCTTTGCTCGTTCGAGGCATCAGTTGCAAAATATGCCAATGTATAACTGCCGTACGTGTATGTCTGCATCCCAAATGGCACTCCATTCCCTTTATAGTGCACTACTTTTGACCAGGGCTCATAAGGTAGTATTAATGCACTATGTAGGGAATTAGGTTCCATTTGGGACACATACTATGTGTGTCAGACTCTTGGCTTCATACATTTTTGCTATTAGAGCAAGTGGAGCCCAGTTTTAACATGAGTTCCATAGGGCTTTGGTCAAAAGTAGTGCACCACAAGGGAAATTGGGTGCGATTTGGGACACAGACCTGTTTTATTCAGCTGCTGCTACCCAGATCGAACACATGGCTTCCGAGAGGACAGCGTGCAAAGCACACCCAGATGGACTGTGTGTTCAGACAACAGGTATGCAGAGCTGACCTTCCTGCTATTGGAGTGGCATATGTGCAAATAATGATGACGAATCAGAAATTGAGAAGTTTGGAAGGGGGCAGTACTTCATTTGGAGAAGGAAGAGAGAAATGGTAGTGAGGAGTTTACTTTCAGTCAGACTCTTACCATAGATTGCCTGGGTACCAGTCTCTTTAGCTAACATTCCACTCCTTGTCACTCCTTGTCATTGCCAAAGTTTAGCTAACATTCCACTCATTGTCACTCCTTGTCACTGCCAAAGTTTAGCTAACATTCCACTCCTTGTCACTTCTTGTCACTGCCAAAGTTTAGCTAACTTTCCACTCCTTGTCACTGCCAAAGTTTAGCTAACATTCCACTCCTTGTCACTTCTTGTCAATGCCAAGGTTTAGCTAACATTCCACTCCTTGTCACTTCTTGTCACTGCCAAAGTTTAGCTAACGTTCCACTCCCTGTCACTTCTTGTCACTGCCAAAGTTTAGCTAACTTTCCACTCCTTGTCACTGCCAAAGTTTAGCTAACATTCCACTCCTTGTCACTTCTTGTCACTGCCAAAGTTTAGCTAACATTCCACTCCTTGTCACTTCTTGTCACTACCAAAGTTTAGCTAACTTTCCACTCATTGTCACTGCCAAAGTTTAGCTAACATTCCACTCCTTGTCACTTCTTGTCACTGCCAAAGTTTAGCTAACTTTCCACTCCTTGTCACTTCTTGTCACTGCCAAAGTTTAGCTAACTTTCCACTTCTTGTCACTGCCAAAGTTTAGCTAACATTCCACTCCTTGTCACTTCTTGTCACTGCCAAAGTTTAGCTAACTTTCCACTCCTTGTCACTGCCAAAGTTTAGCTAACATTCCACTCCTTGTCACTTCTTGTCACTGCCAAAGTTTAGCTAACTTTCCACTCCTTGTCATTGCCAAAGTTTGTTAGCTAAAGAGACTGGTACTCAGGCTATACCGTAGAGATCTACTGCTCTCCTTTTCATGTGATGATTAAACATCAGAGATTCTAATCATGTACAGTACAGTAACCCATGCCATCCCAACCATGACAGTACGTTTAGACAAGGGTTGCAAAATTATGGTAACTCTCCTAAATTGACCAGGTATTCCAGTCCTGGTTGGAGGGTTCTGTATTTCCTGCTTATTCCTTCCTGATCCAGGGAATCATCCAACCAGGATGTCTGGAAAACCAGGAATTAAAAAAAAAATGTTACCGTAATTTTGCAACCATTTACATTTAAGTATTTTAGCAGATGCTGTTATCCAGAGTGACTTAGAGTTAGTGCCTTCATTTTAAGGTAGCTAGGCACGACAACCACATCTCACAGTCATAGTAAGTAAAACTTTCCTTAATAAAGCAACTATCAGCAAACCAACACCAAAACCAGGAAATCAGCAACCCTAGTTTGGGTATTTCTGTGTCCAGGGCAACAGTTCTTCCAGTCTCAGGAAGGAAAAGTTTGTTTCCCAAATGGTAGCCTATTCCCTCTATAGTACTACTATAGTTCCAAAGGAGTGTTCTTTTAAGAGAGTAGGGTGTAATTTGGGACACTGCCAATTTCCCTTTGTGATGCTAACTCAGCCATCCACTACAACTGCAGCAGAAACCCATAAAGAGCAGAGCAATAATCTCCATTCACAGCAGCTCCTCAGTGAGAGTAGCTCTGGCATCTTCTTGTTTGTTGTTTCCAAGGCTCCCGCTGTTTTAGGAGCCTGTAAAGACCACAGACAAAGAAAGGATGAGGGGGAAACAACAGGTCTGATCAATGATCAATTCACGACTATAGTTTTACCCTTGATTATGTGCTATTAGTTTTGCTATGTTTTGGCCGTATCTGTATTTTTTATGATCTAATAAATCCATCCATGAATCTAATCCTTCATCACTGAGTCCTGTCCTAGCTACACCTAGAGGTTAACCAAGATCTAAAGTATGGTGGAAGCTTAAACAAGAGTTATATACAATTAGAGCACAATGTTTCAATCTACAAGACTTCAAAGAGGGCCGGCCTACTTTCTGATACAAAATGCAATGTGTACTGATCCTATCGCCTGAAATAAAGTGGTATGCGCAATGATAAACTGCGTCCAATGCCTTCAATTGGGTGGCAGCTGCATTCATATACACTATATCGCCATAGTCATATAGATGAAATCACCATAGTCAAACATCAGAATGAATGTTGACTGAATTATTTGTTTTCTGCTATCTAACTAAATACAGGACCTGTTCATATAGACAAAGCCTATTTTAATTACTAGTTTCTTAACTAACTCATCAACATTCTTTTTGTTAGCTTTTCGTCAATCCAGATGCTCAGATATTTATAAGCAGGGACACGATCAATGAGGGCACCATCCAAAGTACGTATGAATAAATCATCAAAAACATGTAACATATACTTGGTGGTGGTACAATATTAGAGAGTGATGATATAATACTTGTGGAGGTGGTACAGTATTAGATAGTAATGATATAATACATGTGATGGTGGTACAGTATTAGATAGGGATGATATAATACATGTGGTGGTGGTACAGTATTAGATAGTGATGATAAAATACATGTGGTGGTGGTACAGTATTAGATAGTGATGATATAATACATGTGGTGGTGGTATAGTAATAGATAGTGATGATATAATACATGTGGTGGTGGTACAGTATTAGATAGTGATGATATAATACATGTGGTGTTGGTACAGTATTAGATAGTGATGATATAATACATGTGGTGGTGGTGGTACAGTATTAGATAGTGATGATATAATACATGTGGTGGTGGTGGTACAGTATTAGATAGTGATGATATAATACATGTGGTGGTGGTTGTACAGTATTAGATAGTGATGATATAATACATGTGGTGGTGGTACAGTATTAGATAGGGATGATATAATACATGTGGTGGTGGTACAGTATTAGATAGTGATGATAAAATACATGTGGTGGTGGTACAGTATTAGATAGTGATGATATAATACATGTGGTGGTGGTATAGTAATAGATAGTGATGATATAATACATGTGGTGATGGTACAGTATTAGATGGTGATTATATAATACATTTGGTGGAGGTACAGTATTAGTGATGATATAATACATGTGGTGGTGGTACAGTATTAGATAGTGATTATATAATACATGTAGTGGTGGTACAGTATTAGTGATGATATAGTACATGTGGTGGTGGTACAGTATTAGATAGTGATGATATAATACATGTGGTGGTGGTACAGTATTAGATAGTGATTATATAATACATGTGGTGTTGGTACAGTATTAGTGATGATATAATACATGTGGTGGTGGTACAGTATTAGATAGTGATAATATAATAGATGTGGTGGTGGTACAGTATTAGGTAGGGAAGATATAATACATGTGGTGGTGGAACAGTATTAGATAGTGATGATATAATACATGTGGTGGTGGTACAGTATTAGATAGATATAATATAATACATGTGGTGGTGGTACAGTATTAGGTAGGGAAGATATAATACATGTGGTGGTGGTACAGTATTAGATAGTGATGATATAATACATGTGGTGGTGGTACAGTATTAGATAGTGATGATATAATACATGTGGTGTTGGTACAGTATTAGATAGTGATGATATAATACATGTGGTGGTGGTGGTACAGTATTAGATAGTGATGATATAATACATGTGGTATTGGTACAGTATTAGTGATGATATAATACATGTGGTGGTGGTACAGTATTAGATAGTGATGATATAATACATGTGATGGTGGTACAGTATTAGATAGTGATGATAAAATACATGTGGTGGTGGTACAGTATTAGATAGGGATGATATAATACATGTGGTGGTGGTGGTACATTATTAGATAGTGATGATATAAGACATGTGGTGGTGGTACAGTATTAGATAGTGATTATATAATACATGTAGTGGTGGTACAGTATTAGTGATGATATAGTACATGTGGTGGTGGTACAGTATTAGATAGTGATGATATAATACATGTGGTGGTGGTACAGTATTAGATAGTGATTATATAATACATGTGGTTTGGTACAGTACTAGTGATGATATAATACATGTGGTGGTGGTACAGTATTGGATAGTGATGATATAATACATGTGGTGGTGGTACAGTATTAGATAGTGATGATATAATACATGTGGTGGTGGTACAGTATTAGATAGTGATCATATAATACATGTGGTGGTGGTACAGTATTTGGTAGGGAAGATATAATACATGTGGTGGTGGTACAGTATTAGATAGTGATGATAAAATACATGTGGTGGTGGTACAGTATTAGATAGTGATGATATAATACATGTGGTGGTGGTGGTACAGTATTAGATAGTGATGATATAATACAAGTGGTGGTGGTACAGTATTAGATAGTGATGATATAATACATGTGGTGGTGGTGGTACAGTATTAGATAGTGATGATATAATACATGTGGTGGTGGTTGTACAGTATTAGATAGGGATGATATAATACATGTGGTGGTGGTGGTACAGTATTAGATAGTGATGATATAAGACATGTGGTGGTGGTACAGTATTAGATAGTGATGATATAATACATGTGGTGGTGGTACAGTATTAGATAGGGATGATATAATACATGTGGTGGTGGTACAGTATTAGTGATGATATAATACATGTGGTGGTGGTACAGTATTGGATAGTGATGATATAATACATGTGGTGGTGGTACAGTATTAGATAGTGATGATATAATACATGTGGTGGTGGTACAGTATTAGATAGTGATCATATAATACATGTGGTGGTGGTACAGTATTTGGTAGGGAAGATATAATACATGTGGTGGTGGTACAGTATTAGATAGTGATGATATAATACATGTGGTGGTGGTACAGTATTAGATAGTGATAATATAATACATGTGGTGGTGGTACAGTATTAGGTAGGGAAGATATAATACATGTGGTGGTGGTACAGTATTAGATAGTGATGATATAATACATGTGGTGGTGGTACAGTATTAGATAGTGATGGTATAATACATGTGGTGGTGGTATAGTAATAGATAGTGATGATATAATACATGTGGTGGTGGTACAGTATTGGATAGTGATGATATAATACATGTGGTGGTGGTACAGTATTAGATAGTGATGATATAATACATGTGGTGTTGGTACAGTATTAGATAGTGATGATATAATACATGTGGTGGTGGTGGTACAGTATTAGATAGTGATGATATAATACATGTGGTGGTTGTACAGTATTAGATAGTGATGATATAATACATGTGGTGGTGGTACAGTATTAGATAGTGATGATATAATACATGTGGTGGTGGTACAGTATTAGATAGGGATGATATAATACATGTGGTGGTGGTGGTACAGTATTAGATAGTGATGATAAAATACATGTGGTGGTGGTACAGTATTAGATAGTGATGATATAATACATGTGGTGGTGGTATAGTAATAGATAGTGATGATATAATACATGTGGTGATGGTACAGTATTAGATAGTGATTATATAATACATTTGGTGGAGGTACAGTATTAGTGATGATATAATACATGTGGTGGTGGTGGTATAGTATTAGATAGTGATGATATGATACATGTGGTGGTGGTACAGTATTAGATAGTGATGATATAATACATGTGGTGTTGGTACAGTATTAGATAGTGATGATATAATACATGTGGTGGTGGTGGTATAGTATTAGATAGTGATGATATAATACATGTAGTGGTGGTACAGTATTAGTGATGATATAATACATGTGGTGGTGGTACAGTATTAGATAGTGATGATATAATACATGTGGTGTTGGTACAGTATTAGATAGTGATGATATAATACATGTGGTGGTGGTGGTATAGTATTAGATAGTGATGATATAATACATGTGGTGGTGGTACAGTATTAGATAGTGATGATATGATACATGTTGTGGTGGTACAGTATTAGATAGTGATGATATAATACATGTGGTGGTGGTGGTACAGTATTAGATAGTGATGATATAATACATGTTGTGGTGGTGGTACAGTATTAGATAGTGATGATATGATACATGTTGTGGTGGTGGTACAGTATTAGATAGTGATGATATAATACATGTGGTATTGGTACAGTATTAGTGATGATATAATACATGTGGTGGTGGTACAGTATTAGATAGGGATGATATAATACATGTGGTGGTGGTGGTACAGTATTAGATAGTGATGATATAAGACATGTGGTGGTGGTACAGTATTAGATAGTGATGATATAATACATGTGGTGTTGGTACAGTATTAGATAGTGATGATATAATACATGTTGTGGTGGTGGTACAGTATTAGATAGTGATGATATAATACATGTGGTGTTGGTACAGTATTAGATAGTGATGATATAATACATGTGGTGGTGGTGGTACAGTATTAGATAGTGATGATATAATACATGTGGTATTGGTACAGTATTAGTGATGACATAATACATGTGGTGGTGGTACAGTATTAGATAGGGATGATATAATACATGTGGTGGTGGTACAGTATTAGATAGTGATGATATAATACATGTGGTGTTGGTACAGTATTAGATAGTGATGATATAATACATGTGGTGGTGGTGGTACAGTATTAGATAGTGATGATATAATACATGTGGTATTGGTACAGTATTAGTGATGATATAATACATGTGGTGGTGGTACAGTATTAGATAGGGATGATATAATACATGTGGTGGTGGTGGTACAGTATTAGATAGTGATGATATAAGACATGTGGTGGTGGTACAGTATTAGATAGTGATGATATAATACATGTGGTGGTGGTACAGTATTAGATAGGGATGATATAATACATGTGGTGGTGGTACAGTATTAGATAGTGATGATATAATACATGTGGTGTTGGTACAGTATTAGATAGTGATGATATAATACATGTGGTGGTGGTGGTACAGTATTAGATAGTGATGATATAATACATGTGGTATTGGTACAGTATTAGAGATGATATAATACATGTGGTGGTGGTACAGTATTAGATAGGGATGATATAATACATGTGGTGGTGGTGGTACAGTATTAGATAGTGATGATATAAGACATGTGGTGGTGGTACAGTATTAGATAGTGATGATATAATACATGTGATGGTGGTACAGATTTAGATAGGGATGATATAATACATGTGGTGGTGGTACAGTATTAGATAGTGATGATATAATACATGTGGTGGTGGTACAGTATTAGATAGTGAGGATATAATACATGTGGTGGTGGTGGTACAGTATTAGATAGTGATGATATAATACATGTGGTGGTGGTGGTACAGTATTAGATAGTGATTATATAATACATGTGGTGGTGGTTGTACAGTATTAGATAGTGATGATATAATACATGTGGTGGTGGTACAGTATTAGATAGTGATTATATAATACATGTGGTGGTGGTACAGTATTAGATAGGGATGATATAATACATGTGGTGGTGGTACAGTATTAGATAGTGATAATATAATACATGTGGTGATGGTACAGTATTAGATGGTGATTATATAATACATTTGGTGGAGGTACAGTATTAGATGGTGATTATATAATACATTTGGTGGTGGTACAGTATTAGATTGTGATTATATAATACATGTAGTGGTGGTACAGTATTAGTGATGATATAGTACATGTGGTGGTGGTACAGTATTAGATAGTGATGATATAATACATGTGGTGGTGGTACAGTATTAGATAGTGATTATATAATACATGTGGTGTTGGTACAGTATTAGTGATGATATAATACATGTGGTGGTGGTACAGTATTGGATAGTGATGATATAATACATGTGGTGGTGGTACAGTATTAGATAGTGATGATATAATACATGTGGTGGTGGTACAGTATTAGATAGTGATCATATAATACATGTGGTGGTGGTACAGTATTTGGTAGGGAAGATATAATACATGTGGTGGTGGTACAGTATTAGATAGTGATGATATAATACATGTGGTGGTGGTACAGTATTAGATAGTGATAATATAATACATGTGGTGGTGGTACAGTATTAGGTAGGGAAGATATAATACATGTGGTGGTGGTACAGTATTAGATAGTGATGATATAATACATGTGGTGGTGGTACAGTATTAGATAGTGATGGTATAATACATGTGGTGGTGGTATAGTAATAGATAGTGATGATATAATACATGTGGTGGTGGTACAGTATTAGATAGTGATGATATAATACATGTGGTGGTGGTACAGTATTAGATAGTGATGATATAATACATGTGGTGTTGGTACAGTATTAGATAGTGATGATATAATACATGTGGTGGTGGTGGTACAGTATTAGATAGTGATGATATAATACATGTGGTGGTTGTACAGTATTAGATAGTGATGATATAATACATGTGGTGGTGGTACAGTATTAGATAGTGATGATATAATACATGTGGTGGTGGTACAGTATTAGATAGGGATGATATAATACATGTGGTGGTGGTGGTACAGTATTAGATAGTGATGATAAAATACATGTGGTGGTGGTACAGTATTAGATAGTGATGATATAATACATGTGGTGGTGGTATAGTAATAGATAGTGATGATATAATACATGTGGTGATGGTACAGTATTAGATAGTGATTATATAATACATTTGGTGGAGGTACAGTATTAGTGATGATATAATACATGTGGTGGTGGTACAGTATTAGATAGTGATGATATAATACATGTGGTGATGGTGGTACAGTATTAGATAGTGATGATATAATACATGTGGTGGTGGTGGTA
Organism: Oncorhynchus mykiss; assembly: GCF_013265735.2. Taxonomy (NCBI): domain Eukaryota; kingdom Metazoa; phylum Chordata; class Actinopteri; order Salmoniformes; family Salmonidae; genus Oncorhynchus; species Oncorhynchus mykiss. The sequence goes on along the minus strand of NC_048570.1, from coordinate 79,404,303 downwards.
CAGTATTAGTGATGATATAATACATGTGGTGGTGGTACAGTATTAGTGATGATATAATACATGTGGTGGTGGTGGTACAGTATTAGATAGTGATAATATAATACATGTGGTGGTGGTGGTACAGTATTAGATAGTGATGATATAATACATGTGGTGGTGGTACAGTATTAGTGATGATATAATACATGTGGTGGTGGTGGTACAGTATTAGATAGTGATAATATAATACATGTGGTGGTGGTGGTACAGTATTAGATAGTGATGATATAATACATGTGGTGGTGGTGGTACAGTATTAGATAGTGATGATATAATACATGTGGTGGTGGTGGTACAGTATTAGTGATGATATAATACATGTGGTGGTGGTGGTACAGTATTAGATAGTGATGATATAATACATGTGGTGATGGTGGTACAGTATTAGATAGTGATGATATAATACATGTGGTGGTGGTGGTACAGTATTAGTGATGATATAATACATGTGGTGGTGGTACAGTATTAGATAGTGATGATATAATACATGTGGTGGTGGTACAGTATTAGATAGTGATGATATGATACATGTTGTGGTGGTACAGTATTAGATAGTGATAATATAATACATGTGGTGGTGGTGGTACAGTATTAGTGATGATATAATACATGTGGTGGTGGTACAGTATTAGATAGTGATGATATAATACATGTGGTGGTGGTGGTACAGTATTAGATAGTGATGATATGATACATGTTGTGGTGGTACAGTATTAGATAGTGATAATATAATACATGTGGTGGTGGTGGTACAGTATTAGTGATGATATAATACATGTGGTGGTGGTGGTATAGTAATAGATAGTGATGATATAATACATGTGGTGTTGGTACAGTATTAGATAGTGATGATATAATACATGTGGTGGTGGTACAGTATTAGATAGTGATGATATAATACATGTGGTGGTGGTACAGTATTAGATAGTGATGATATAATACATGTGGTGGTGGTGGTACAGTATTAGATAGTGATGATATAATACATGTGGTGGTGGTACAGTATTAGATAGTGATGATATAATACATGTGGTGTTGGTACAGTATTAGATAGTGATGATATAATACATGTGGTGGTGGTACAGAATTAGATAGTGATGATATAATACATGTGGTGTTGGTACAGTATTAGATAGTGATGATATAATACATGTGGTGGTGGTACAGTATTAGATAGTGATGATATAATACATGTGGTGTTGGTACAGTATTAGATAGTGATGATATAATACATGTGGTGGTGGTGGTACAGTATTAGATAGTGATGATATAATACATGTGGTAGTTGTACAGTATTAGATAGTGATGATATAATACATGTGGTGGTGGTACAGTATTAGATAGTGATGATAAAATACATGTGGTGGTGGTACAGTATTAGATAGTGATGATATAATACATGTGGTGGTGGTATAGTAATAGATAGTGATAATATAATACATGTGGTGATGGTACAGTATTAGATAGTGATTATATAATACATTTGGTGGAGGTACAGTATTAGTGATGATATAATACATGTGGTGGTGGTACAGTATTAGATAGTGATGATATACATGTGGTGGTGGTGGTACAGTATTAGATAGTGATGATATAATACATGTGGTGGTGGTGGTACAGTATTAGATAGTGATGATATAATACATGTGGTGGTGGTACAGTATTAGATAGTGATGATATAATACATGTGGTGGTGGTACAGTATTAGATAGTGATGATATAATACATGTGGTGGTGTTACAGTATTAGATAGTGATGATATAATACATGTGGTGGTGGTGGTACAGTATTAGATAGTGATGATATAATACATGTGGTGGTGGTACAGTATTAGATAGGGATGATATAATACATGTGGTGGTGGTACAGTATTAGATAGTGATGATATAATACATGTGGTGTTGGTACAGTATTAGATAGTGATGATATAATACATGTGGTGGTGGTGGTACAGTATTAGATAGTGATGATATAAGACATGTGGTATTGGTACAGTATTAGTGATGATATAATACATGTGGTGGTGGTACAGTATTAGATAGTGATGATATAATACATGTGGTGGTGGTGGTACAGTATTAGATAGTGATGATATAATACATGTGGTGGTGTTACAGTATTAGATAGTGATGATATAATACATGTGGTGGTGGTGGTACAGTATTAGATAGTGATGATATAATACATGTGGTGGTGGTACAGTATTAGATAGTGATGATATAATACATGTGGTGGTGGTACAGTATTAGATAGGGATGATATAATACATGTGGTGGTGGTGGTACAGTATTAGATAGTGATGATATAAGACATGTGGTGGTGGTACAGTATTAGATAGTGATGATATAATACATGTGGTGGTGGTACAGTATTAGATAGTGATGATATAATACATGTGGTGGTGGTACAGTATTAGATAGGGATGATATAATACATGTGGTGGTGGTGGTACAGTATTAGATAGTGATGATATAAGACATGTGGTGGTGGTACAGTATTAGATAGTGATGATATAATACATGTGATGGTGGTACAGATTTAGATAGGGATGATATAATACATGTGGTGGTGGTACAGTATTAGATAGTGATGATATAACACATGTGGTGTTGGTACAGTATTAGATAGTGATGATATAATACATGTGGTGGTGGTACAGTATTGGATAGTGATGATATAATACATGTGGTGGTGGTACAGTATTAGATAGTGATGATAAAATACATGTGGTGGTGGTACAGTATTAGATAGTGATTATATAATACATGTGGTGGTGGTACTGTATTAGATAGTGATGATATAATACATGTGGTGGTGGTACAGTATTGGATAGTGATGATATAATACATGTGGTGGTGGTACAGTATTAGATACTGATGATAAAATACATGTGGTGGTGGTACAGTATTAGATAGTGATTATATAATACATTTGGTGGAGGTACAGTATTAGTGATGATATAATACATGTGGTGGTGGTACAGTATTAGATAGTGATGATATAATACATGTGGTGGTGGTGGTACAGTATTAGATAGTGATGATATAATACATGTGGTGGTGGTGGTACAGTATTAGATAGTGATTATATAATACATGTGGTGGTGGTACAGTATTAGATAGTGATGATATAATACATGTGGTGGTGGTGGTACAGTATTAGATAGTGATGATATAATACATGTGGTGGTGGTTGTACAGTATTAGATAGTGATGATATAATACATGTGGTGGTGGTACAGTATTAGATAGTGATTATATAATACATGTGGTGGTGGTACAGTATTAGATAGGGATGATATAATACATGTGGTGGTGGTACAGTATTAGATAGTGATAATATAATACATGTGGTGATGGTACAGTATTAGATGGTGATTATATAATACATTTGGTGGAGGTACAGTATTAGTGATTATATAATACATGTGGTGGTGGTACAGTATTAGATAGTGATTATATAATACATGTAGTGGTGGTACAGTATTAGTGATGATATAGTACATGTGGTGGTGGTACAGTATTAGATAGTGATGATATAATACATGTGGTGGTGGTACAGTATTAGATAGTGATTATATAATACATGTGGTGTTGGTACAGTATTAGTGATGATATAATACATGTGGTGGTGGTACAGTATTGGATAGTGATGATATAATACATGTGGTGGTGGTACAGTATTAGATAGTGATGATATAATACATGTGGTGGTGGTACAGTATTAGATAGTGATCATATAATACATGTGGTGGTGGTACAGTATTTGGTAGGGAAGATATAATACATGTGGTGGTGGTACAGTATTAGATAGTGATGATATAATACATGTGGTGGTGGTACAGTATTAGATAGTGATAATATAATACATGTGGTGGTGGTACAGTATTAGGTAGGGAAGATATAATACATGTGGTGGTGGTACAGTATTAGATAGTGATGGTATAATACATGTGGTGGTGGTATAGTAATAGATAGTGATGATATAATACATGTGGTGGTGGTACAGTATTAGATAGTGATGATATAATACATGTGGTGGTGATACAGTATTAGATAGTGATGATATAATACATGTGGTGTTGGTACAGTATTAGATAGTGATGATATAATACATGTGGTGGTGGTGGTACAGTATTAGATAGTGATGATATAATGCATGTGGTGGTGGTACAGTATTAGATAGTGATGATATAATACATGTGGTGGTGGTACAGTATTAGATAGTGATGATAACATGTGGTGGTGGTACAGTATTAGATAGTGATGATATAATACATGTGGTGGTGGTATAGTAATAGATAGTGATGATATAATACATGTGGTGATGGTACAGTATTAGATAGTGATTATATAATACATTTGGTGGAGGTACAGTATTAGTGATGATATAATACATGTGGTGGTGGTACAGTATTAGATAGTGATGATATAATACATGTGGTGGTGGTGGTACAGTATTAGATAGTGATGATAAAATACATGTGGTGGTGGTGGTACAGTATTAGATAGTGATGATTAAATACATGTGGTGGTGGTACAGTATTAGATAGTGATGATATAATACATGTGGTGGTGGTGGTACAGTATTAGACAGTGATGATATAATACATGTGGTGGTGGTGGTACAGTATTAGATAGTGATGATATAATACATGTGGTGGTGGTGGTATAGTATTAGATAGTGATGATATAAGACATGTGGTGGTGGTACAGTATTAGATAGTGATGATATGATACATGTTGTGGTGGTACAGTATTAGATAGTGATGATATAATACATGTGGTGGTACAGTATTAGATAGTGATGATATAATACATGTGGTGGTGGTACAGTATTAGAAAGTGATGATATAATACATGTGGTGGTGGTACAGTATTAGATAGTGATGATATAATACATGTGGTGGTGGAACAGTATTAGATAGTGATGATATAATACATGTGGTGGTGGTGGTACAGTATTAGATAGTGATGATATAATACATGTGGTGGTGTTACAGTATTAGATAGTGATGATATAATACATGTGGTGGTGGTGGTACAGTATTAGATAGTGATGATATAATACATGTGGTGGTGGTACAGTATTAGATAGTGATGAAATAATACATGTGGTGGTGGTACAGTATTAGATAGGGATGATATAATACATGTGGTGGTGGTGGTACAGTATTAGATAGTGATGATATAAGACATGTGGTGGTGGTACAGTATTAGATAGTGATGATATAATACATGTGGTGGTGGTACAGTATTAGATAGTGATGATATAATACATGTGGTGGTGGTACAGTATTAGATAGGGATGATATAATACATGTGGTGGTGGTGGTACAGTATTAGATAGTGATGATATAAGACATGTGGTGGTGGTACAGTATTAGATAGTGATGATATAATACATGTGATGGTGGTACAGATTTAGATAGGGATGATATAATACATGTGGTGGTGGTACAGTATTAGATAGTGATGATATAACACATGTGGTGTTGGTACAGTATTAGATAGTGATGATATAATACATGTGGTGGTGGTACAGTATTGGATAGTGATGATATAATACATGTGGTGGTGGTACAGTATTAGATAGTGATGATAAAATACATGTGGTGGTGGTACAGTATTAGATAGTGATTATATAATACATGTGGTGGTGGTACAGTATTAGATAGTGATGATATAATACATGTGGTGGTGGTACAGTATTGGATAGTGATGATATAATACATGTGGTGGTGGTACAGTATTAGATACTGATGATAAAATACATGTGGTGGTGGTACAGTATTAGATAGTGATTATATAATACATTTGGTGGAGGTACAGTATTAGTGATGATATAATACATGTGGTGGTGGTACAGTATTAGATAGTGATGATATAATACATGTGGTGGTGGTGGTACAGTATTAGATAGTGATGATATAATACATGTGGTGGTGGTGGTACAGTATTAGATAGTGATTATATAATACATGTGGTGGTGGTACAGTATTAGATAGTGATGATATAATACATGTGGTGGTGGTGGTACAGTATTAGATAGTGATGATATAATACATGTGGTGGTGGTTGTACAGTATTAGATAGTGATGATATAATACATGTGGTGGTGGTACAGTATTAGATAGTGATTATATAATACATGTGGTGGTGGTACAGTATTAGATAGGGATGATATAATACATGTGGTGGTGGTACAGTATTAGATAGTGATAATATAATACATGTGGTGATGGTACAGTATTAGATGGTGATTATATAATACATTTGGTGGAGGTACAGTATTAGTGATTATATAATACATGTGGTGGTGGTACAGTATTAGATAGTGATTATATAATACATGTAGTGGTGGTACAGTATTAGTGATGATATAGTACATGTGGTGGTGGTACAGCATTAGATAGTGATGATATAATACATGTGGTGGTGGTACAGTATTAGATAGTGATTATATAATACATGTGGTGTTGGTACAGTATTAGTGATGATATAATACATGTGGTGGTGGTACAGTATTGGATAGTGATGATATAATACATGTGGTGGTGGTACAGTATTAGATAGTGATGATATAATACATGTGGTGGTGGTACAGTATTAGATAGTGATCATATAATACATGTGGTGGTGGTACAGTATTTGGTAGGGAAGATATAATACATGTGGTGGTGGTACAGTATTAGATAGTGATGATATAATACATGTGGTGGTGGTACAGTATTAGATAGTGATAATATAATACATGTGGTGGTGGTACAGTATTAGGTAGGGAAGATATAATACATGTGGTGGTGGTACAGTATTAGATAGTGATGGTATAATACATGTGGTGGTGGTATAGTAATAGATAGTGATGATATAATACATGTGGTGGTGGTACAGTATTAGATAGTGATGATATAATACATGTGGTGGTGATACAGTATTAGATAGTGATGATATAATACATGTGGTGTTGGTACAGTATTAGATAGTGATGATATAATACATGTGGTGGTGGTGGTACAGTATTAGATAGTGATGATATAATACATGTGGTGGTGGTATAGTAATAGATAGTGATGATATAATACATGTGGTGATGGTACAGTATTAGATAGTGATTATATAATACATTTGGTGGAGGTACAGTATTAGTGATGATATAATACATGTGGTGGTGGTACAGTATTAGATAGTGATGATATAATACATGTGGTGGTGGTGGTACAGTTTTAGATAGTGATGATAAAATACATGTGGTGGTGGTGGTACAGTATTAGATAGTGATGATTAAATACATGTGGTGGTGGTACAGTATTAGATAGTGATGATATAATACATGTGGTGGTGGTGGTACAGTATTAGACAGTGATGATATAATACATGTGGTGGTGGTGGTACAGTATTAGATAGTGATGATATAATACATGTGGTGGTGGTACAGTATTAGGTAGGGAAGATATAATACATGTGGTGGTGGTACAGTATTAGGTAGGGAAGATATAATACATGTGGTGGTGGTACAGTATTAGATAGTGATGGTATAATACATGTGGTGGTGGTATAGTAATAGATAGTGATGATATAATACATGTGGTGGTGGTACAGTATTAGATAGTGATGATATGATACATGTGGTGGTGGTACAGTATTAGATAGTGATGGTATAATACATGTGGTGGTGGTATAGTAATAGATAGTGATGATATAATACATGTGGTGGTGGTACAGTATTAGATAGTGATGATATAATACATGTGGTGGTGATACAGTATTAGATAGTGATGATATAATACATGTGGTGTTGGTACAGTATTAGATAGTGATGATATAATACATGTGGTGGTGGTGGTACAGTATTAGATAGTGATGATATAATACATGTGGTGGTGGTATAGTAATAGATAGTGATGATATAATACATGTGGTGATGGTACAGTATTAGATAGTGATTATATAATACATTTGGTGGAGGTACAGTATTAGTGATGATATAATACATGTGGTGGTGGTACAGTATTAGATAGTGATGATATAATACATGTGGTGGTGGTGGTACAGTTTTAGATAGTGATGATAAAATACATGTGGTGGTGGTGGTACAGTATTAGATAGTGATGATTAAATACATGTGGTGGTGGTACAGTATTAGATAGTGATGATATAATACATGTGGTGGTGGTGGTACAGTATTAGACAGTGATGATATAATACATGTGGTGGTGGTGGTACAGTATTAGATAGTGATGATATAATACATGTGGTGGTGGTACAGTATTAGGTAGGGAAGATATAATACATGTGGTGGTGGTACAGTATTAGGTAGGGAAGATATAATACATGTGGTGGTGGTACAGTATTAGATAGTGATGGTATAATACATGTGGTGGTGGTATAGTAATAGATAGTGATGATATAATACATGTGGTGGTGGTACAGTATTAGAAAGTGATGATATAATACATGTGGTGGTGGTACAGTATTAGTGATGATATAATACATGTGGTGAGGTACAGTATTAGATAGTGATGATATAATACATGTGGTGGTACAGTATTAGATAGTGATGATATAATACATGTGGTGGTGGTACAGTATTAGAAAGTGATGATATAATACATGTGGTGGTGGTACAGTATTAGATAGTGATGATATAATACATGTGGTGGTGGTACAGTATTAGATAGTGATGATATAATACATGTGGTGGTGGTATAGTAATAGATAGTGATAATATAATACATGTGGTGATGGTACAGTATTAGATAGTGATTATATAATACATTTGGTGGAGGTACAGTATTAGTGATGATATAATACATGTGGTGGTGGTACAGTATTAGATAGTGATGATATACATGTGGTGGTGGTGGTACAGTATTAGATAGTGATGATATAATACATGTGGTGGTGGTGGTATAGTATTAGATAGTGATGATATAATACATGTGGTGGTGGTACAGTATTAGATAGTGATGATATAATATATGTGGTGGTGGTACAGTATTAGATAGGGATGATATAATACATGTTGTGGTGGTACAGTATTAGATAGTGATGATATAATACATGTGGTGGTGGTACAGTATTAGATAGTGATGATATAATACATGTGGTGGTGGTACAGTATTAGATAGGGATGATATAATACATGTGGTGGTACAGTATTAGATAGTGATGATATAATACATGTGGTGGTGGTGGTACAGTATTAGACAGTGATGATATAATACATGTGGTGATGGTGGTACAGTATTAGATAGTGATGATATGATACATGTTGTGGTGGTACAGTATTAGATAGTGATGATATAATACATGTGGTGGTGGTACAGTATTAGAAAGTGATGATATAATACATGTGGTGGTGGTACAGTATTAGTGATGATATAATACATGTGGTGAGGTACAGTATTAGATAGTGATGATATAATACATGTGGTGGTACAGTATTAGATAGTGATGATATAATACATGTGGTGGTGGTACAGTATTAGAAAGTGATGATATAATACATGTGGTGGTGGTACAGTATTAGATAGTGATGATATAATACATGTGGTGGTGGTACAGTATTAGATAGTGATGATATAATACATGTGGTGGTGGTATAGTAATAGATAGTGATAATATAATACATGTGGTGATGGTACAGTATTAGATAGTGATTATATAATACATTTGGTGGAGGTACAGTATTAGTGATGATATAATACATGTGGTGGTGGTACAGTATTAGATAGTGATGATATACATGTGGTGGTGGTGGTACAGTATTAGATAGTGATGATATAATACATGTGGTGGTGGTGGTATAGTATTAGATAGTGATGATATAATACATGTGGTGGTGGTACAGTATTAGATAGTGATGATATAATACATGTGGTGGTGGTACAGTATTAGATAGGGATGATATAATACATGTTGTGGTGGTACAGTATTAGATAGTGATGATATAATACATGTGGTGGTGGTACAGTATTAGATAGTGATGATATAATACATGTGGTGGTGGTACAGTATTAGATAGGGATGATATAATACATGTGGTGGTGGTACAGTATTAGATAGTGATGATATAATACATGTGGTGTTGGTACAGTATTAGATAGTGATGATATAATACATGTGGTGGTGGTGGTACAGTATTAGATAGTGATGATATAAGACATGTGGTATTGGTACAGTATTAGTGATGATATAATACATGTGGTGGTGGTACAGTATTAGATAGTGATGATATAATACATGTGGTGGTGGTGGTACAGTATTAGATAGTGATGATATAATACATGTGGTGGTGTTACAGTATTAGATAGTGATGATATACATGTGGTGGTGGTGTTACAGTATTAGATAGTGATGATATAATACATGTGGTGGTGGTGGTACAGTATTAGATAGTGATGATATAATACATGTGGTGGTGGTACAGTATTAGATAGTGATGATATAATACATGTGGTGGTGGTGGTACAGTATTAGATAGTGATGATATAATACATGTGGTGGTGGTACAGTATTAGATAGTGATGATATAATACATGTGGTGGTGGTACAGTATTAGATAGGGATGATATAATACATGTGGTGGTGGTGGTACAGTATTAGATAGTGATGATATAAGACATGTGGTGGTGGTACAGTATTAGATAGTGATGATATAATACATGTGGTGGTGGTGGTACAGTATTAGATAGTGATGATATAAGACATGTGGTATTGGTACAGTATTAGTGATGATATAATACATGTGGTGGTGGTACAGTATTAGATAGTGATGATATAATACATGTGGTGGTGGTACAGTATTAGATAGTGATGATATAATACATGTGGTGGTGGTACAGTATTAGATAGGGATGATATAATACATGTGGTGGTGGTGGTACAGTATTAGATAGTGATGATATAAGACATGTGGTGGTGGTACAGTATTAGATAGTGATGATATAATACATGTGGTGGTGGTGGTACAGTATTAGATAGTGATGATATAAGACATGTGGTATTGGTACAGTATTAGTGATGATATAATACATGTGGTGGTGGTACAGTATTAGATAGTGATGATATAAGACATGTGGTATTGGTACAGTATTAGTGATGATATAATACATGTGGTGGTGGTACAGTATTAGATAGTGATGATATAATACATGTGGTGGTGGTACAGTATTAGATAGTGATGATATAATACATGTGGTGGTGGTACAGTATTAGATAGGGATGATATAATACATGTGGTGGTGGTGGTACAGTATTAGATAGTGATGATATAAGACATGTGGTGGTGGTACAGTATTAGATAGTGATGATATAATACATGTGGTGGTGGTGGTACAGTATTAGATGGTGATGATATAAGACATGTGGTATTGGTACAGTATTAGTGATGATATAATACATGTGGTGGTGGTACAGTATTAGATAGTGATATAATACATGTGGTGGTGGTGGTACAGTATTAGATAGTGATGATATAATACATGTGGTGGTGGTACAGTATTAGATAGTGATGATATAATACATGTGGTGTTGGTACAGTATTAGATAGTGATGATATAATACATGTGGTGGTGGTGGTACAGTATTAGATAGTGATGATATAATACATGTGATGGTGGTACAGTATTAGATAGGGATGATATAATACATGTGGTGGTGGTACAGTATTAGATAGTGATGATATAATACATGTGGTGGTGGTGGTACAGTATTAGATAGTGATGATATAATACATGTGATGGTGGAACAGTATTAGATAGGGATGATATAATACATGTGGTGGTGGTACAGTATTAGATAGTGATGATAAAATACATGTGGTGGTGGTACAGTATTAGATAGTGATTATATAATACATTTGGTGGAGGTACAGTATTAGTGATGATATAATACATGTGGTGGTGGTACAGTATTAGATAGTGATGATATAATACATGTGGTGGTGGTGGTACAGTATTAGATAGTGATGATATAATACATGTGGTGGTGGTGGTACAGTATTAGATAGTGATGATATAATACATGTGGTGGTGGTACAGTATTAGATAGTGATGATATAATACATGTGGTGGTGGTGGTACAGTATTAGATAGTGATGATATAATACATGTGGTGGTGGTTGTACAGTATTAGATAGTGATGATATAATACATGTGGTGGTGGTACAGTATTAGATAGTGATTATATAATACATGTGGTGGTGGTACAGTATTAGATAGGGATGATATAATACATGTGGTGGTGGTACAGTATTAGATAGTGATGATAAAATACATGTGGTGGTGGTACAGTATTAGATAGTGATGATATTATACATGTGGTGGTGGTATAGTAATAGATAGTGATGATATAATACATGTGGTGATGGTACAGTATTAGATGGTGATTATATAATACATTTGGTGGAGGTACAGTATTAGTGATTATATAATACATGTGGTGGTGGTACAGTATTAGATAGTGATGATATAATACATATGGTGGTGGTACAGTATTAGATAGTGATGATATAATACATGTGGTGGTGGTACAGTATTAGATAGTGATTATATAATACATGTAGTGCTGGTACAGTATTAGTGATGATATAGTACATGTGGTGGTGGTACAGTATTAGATAGTGATGATATAATACATGTGGTGGTGGTACAGTATTAGATAGTGATTATATAATACATGTGGTGTTGGTACAGTATTAGTGATGATATAATACATGTGGTGGTGGTACAGTATTGGATAGTGATGATATAATACATGTGGTGGTGGTAAAGTATTAGATAGTGATCATATAATACATGTGGTGGTGGTACAGTATTAGGTAGGGAAGATATAATACATGTGGTGGTGGTACAGTATTAGATAGTGATGATATAATACATGTGGTGGTGGTACAGTATTAGATAGTGATAATAGAATACATGTGGTGGTGGTACAGTATTAGGTAGGGAAGATATAATACATGTGGTGGTGGTACAGTATTAGATAGTGATGGTATAATACATGTGGTGGTGGTATAGTAATAGATAGTGATGATATAATACATGTGGTGGTGGTACAGTATTAGATAGTGATGATATAATACATGTGGTGGTGATACAGTATTAGATAGTGATGATATAATACATGTGGTGGTAGTAAAGTATTAGTGATGATATAATACATGTGGTGGTGGTACAGTATTAGTGATGATATAATACATGTGGTGGTGGTACAGTATTAGAGAGTGATGATATAATACATGTGGTGTTGGTACAGTATTAGATAGTGATGATATAATACATGTGGTGGTGGTGGTACTGTATTAGATAGTGATGATATAATACATGTGGTGGTGGTACAGTATTAGATAGTGATGATATAATACATGTGGTGGTGGTACAGTATTAGATAGTGATGATATAATACATGTGGTGGTGGTATAGTAATAGATAGTGATGATATAATACATGTGGTGATGGTACAGTATTAGATAGTGATTATATAATACATTTGGTGGAGGTACAGTATTAGTGATGATATAATACATGTGGTGGTGGTACAGTATTAGATAGTGATGATATAATACATGTGGTGGTGGTACAGTATTAGATAGTGATGATATAATACATGTGGTGGTGGTGGTACAGTATTAGATAGTGATGATAAAATACATGTGGTGTGGTACAGTATTAGATAGTGATGATATAATACATGTGGTGGTGGTGGTACAGTATTAGATAGTGATGATAAAATACATGTGGTGTGGTACAGTATTAGATAGTGATGATATAATACATGTGGTGGTACAGTATTAGATAGTGATGATATAATACATGTGGTGGTGGTACAGTATTAGAAAGTGATGATATAATACATGTGGTGGTGGTACAGTATTAGATAGTGATGATATAATACATGTGGTGGTGGTACAGTATTAGATAGTGATGATATAATACATGTGGTGGTGGTACAGTATTAGATAGTGATGATATAATACATGTGGTGGTGGTACAGTATTAGATAGTGATGATAAAATACATGTGGTGGTGGTGGTACAGTATTAGATAGTGATGATATAATACATGTTGTGGTGGTACAGTATTAGATAGTGATGATAAAATACATGTTGTGGTGGTACAGTATTAGTGATGATATAATACATGTGGTGGTGGTGGTACAGTATTAGATAGTGATGATATAATACATGTGGTGGTGGTGGTATAGTATTAGATAGTGATGATATAATACATGTTGTGGTGGTACAGTATTAGATAGTGATGATAAAATACATGTTGTGGTGGTACAGTATTAGATAGTGATGATATAATACATGTGTTGGTGGTACAGTATTAGATAGTGATGATATAATACATGTGGTGGTGGTACAGCATCAGATAGTGATGATATAATACATGTGGTGGTGGTACAGTATTAGATAGTGATGATATAATAAATGTGGTGTGGTACAGTATTAGATAGTGATGATATAATACATGTTGTGGTACAGTATTAGATAGTGATGATATAATACATGTGGTGGTGGTACAGTATTAGATAGTGATGATATAATACTTTTGGTGGTGGTACAGTATTAGATAGTGATTATATAATACATGTGGTGGAGGTACAGTATTAGTGATGATATAATACATGTGGTGGTTGTACAGTATTAGATAGTGATGATATAATACATGTGGTGGTGGTATAGTATTAGATAGTGATGATATAATACATGTGGTGGTACAGTATTAGAAAGTGATGATATAATACATGTGGTGGTGGTACAGTATTAGATAGTGATGATATAATACATGTGGTGGTACAGTATTAGATAGGGATGATATAATACATGTGGTGGTGGTGCAGTATTAGATAGTGATGATATAATACATGTGGTGGTACAGTATTAGATAGGGATGATATAATACATGTGGTGGTGGTACAGTATTAGATAGTGATGATATAATGCATGTGGTGTTGGTACAGTATTAGATAGTGATGATATAATACATGTGGTGGTGGTACAGTATTAGATAGGGATGATATAATACATGTGGTGGTGGTGGTACAGTATTAGATAGTGATGATATAAGACATGTGGTGGTGGTACAATATTAGATAGTGATGATATAATACATGTGGTGGTGGTGGTACAGTATTAGATAGTGATGATATAAGACATGTGGTATTGGTACAGTATTAGTGATGATATAATACATGTGGTGGTGGTACAGTATTAGATAGTGATATAATACATGTGGTGGTGGTGGTACAGTATTAGATAGTGATGATATAATACATGTGGTGGTGGTACAGTATTAGATAGTGATGATATAATACATGTGGTGTTGGTACAGTATTAGATAGTGATGATATAATACATGTGGTGGTGGTGGTACAGTATTAGATAGTGATGATATAATACATGTGATGGTGGTACAGTATTAGATAGGGATGATATAATACATGTGGTGGTGGTACAGTATTAGATAGTGATGATAAAATACATGTGGTGGTGGTACAGTATTAGATAGTGATTATATAATACATTTGGTGGAGGTACAGTATTAGTGATGATATAATACATGTGGTGGTGGTACAGTATTAGATAGTGATGATATAATACATGTGGTGGTGGTGGTACAGTATTAGATAGTGATGATATAATACATGTGGTGGTGGTGGTACAGTATTAGATAGTGATGATATAATACATGTGGTGGTGGTACAGTATTAGATAGTGATGATATAATACATGTGGTGGTGGTGGTACAGTATTAGATAGTGATGATATAATACATGTGGTGGTGGTTGTACAGTATTAGATAGTGATGATATAATACATGTGGTGGTGGTACAGTATTAGATAGGGATGATATAATACATGTGGTGGTGGTACAGTATTAGATAGTGATGATAAAATACATGTGGTGGTGGTACAGTATTAGATAGTGATGATATTATACATGTGGTGGTGGTATAGTAATAGATAGTGATGATATAATACATGTGGTGATGGTACAGTATTAGATGGTGATTATATAATACATTTGGTGGAGGTACAGTATTAGTGATTATATAATACATGTGGTGGTGGTACAGTATTAGATAGTGATGATATAATACATATGGTGGTGGTACAGTATTAGATAGTGATGATATAATACATGTGGTGGTGGTACAGTATTAGATAGTGATTATATAATACATGTAGTGCTGGTACAGTATTAGTGATGATATAGTACATGTGGTGGTGGTACAGTATTAGATAGTGATGATATAATACATGTGGTGGTGGTACAGTATTAGATAGTGATTATATAATACATGTGGTGTTGGTACAGTATTAGTGATGATATAATACATGTGGTGGTGGTACAGTATTGGATAGTGATGATATAATACATGTGGTGGTGGTAAAGTATTAGATAGTGATCATATAATACATGTGGTGGTGGTACAGTATTAGGTAGGGAAGATATAATACATGTGGTGGTGATACAGTATTAGATAGTGATGATATAATACATGTGGTGGTAGTAAAGTATTAGTGATGATATAATACATGTGGTGGTGGTACAGTATTAGTGATGATATAATACATGTGGTGGTGGTACAGTATTAGAGAGTGATGATATAATACATGTGGTGTTGGTACAGTATTAGATAGTGATGATATAATACATGTGGTGGTGGTGGTACTGTATTAGATAGTGATGATATAATACATGTGGTGGTGGTACAGTATTAGATAGTGATGATATAATACATTTGGTGGAGGTACAGTATTAGTGATGATATAATACATGTGGTGGTGGTACAGTATTAGATAGTGATGATATAATACATGTGGTGGTGGTACAGTATTAGATAGTGATGATATAATACATGTGGTGGTGGTGGTACAGTATTAGATAGTGATGATATAATACATGTGGTGGTGGTACAGTATTAGATAGTGATGATATAATACATGTTGTGGTGGTACAGTATTAGATAGTGATGATATAATACATGTGGTGGTGGTACAGTATTAGATAGTGATGATATAATACATGTGGTGGTGGTGGTACAGTATTAGATAGTGATGATAAAATACATGTGGTGTGGTACAGTATTAGATAGTGATGATATAATACATGTGGTGGTGGTGGTACAGTATTAGATAGTGATGATAAAATACATGTGGTGTGGTACAGTATTAGATAGTGATGATATAATACATGTGGTGGTACAGTATTAGATAGTGATGATATAATACATGTGGTGGTGGTACAGTATTAGAAAGTGATGATATAATACATGTGGTGGTGGTACAGTATTAGATAGTGATGATATAATACATGTGGTGGTGGTACAGTATTAGATAGTGATGATATAATACATGTGGTGGTGGTACAGTATTAGATAGTGATGATATAATACATGTGGTGGTGGTGGTACAGTATTAGATAGTGATGATATGATACATGTGGTGGTGGTACAGTATTAGATAGTGATGATATAATACATGTGGTGGTGGTGGTACAGTATTAGATAGTGATGATATAATACATGTGGTGGTGGTGGTACAGTATTAGATAGTGATGATATAATACATGTGGTGGTGGTGGTACAGTATTAGATAGTGATAATATAATACATGTGGTGGTGGTACAGTATTAGAAAGTGATGATATAATACATGTGGTGGTGGTACAGTATTAGATAGTGATGATATAATACATGTGGTGGTGGTACAGTATTAGATAGTGATGATATAATACATGTGGTGGTGGTACAGTATTAGATAGTGATGATATAATACATGTGGTGGTGGTGGTACAGTATTAGATAGTGATGATATAATACATGTGGTGGTGGTGGTACAGTATTAGATAGTGATGATATAATACATGTGGTGGTGGTACAGTATTAGATAGTGATGATATAATACATGTGGTGGTGGTACAGTATTAGAAAGTGATGATGTAATACATGTGGTGGTGGTACAGTATTAGATAGTGATGATATAATACATGTGGTGGTGGTACAGTATTAGATAGTGATGATATAATACATGTGGTGGTGGTACAGTATTAGATAGTGATGATATAATACATGTGGTGGTGGTGGTACAGTATTAGATAGTGATGATATAATACATGTGGTGGTGGTGGTACAGTATTAGATAGTGATGATATAATACATGTGGTGGTGGTGGTATAGTATTAGATAGTGATGATATAATACATGTTGTGGTGGTACAGTATTAGATAGTGATGATAAAATACATGTTGTGGTGGTACAGTATTAGATAGTGATGATATAATACATGTGTTGGTGGTACAGTAATAGATAGTGATGATATAATACATGTGGTGGTGGTACAGCATTAGATAGTGATGATATAATACATGTGGTGGTGGTACAGTATTAGATAGTGATGATATAATAAATGTGGTGTGGTACAGTATTAGATAGTGATGATATAATACATGTTGTGGTACAGTATTAGATAGTGATGATATAATACATGTGGTGTTGGTACAGTATTAGATAGTGATGATATAATACTTTTGGTGGTGGTACAGTATTAGATAGTGATTATATAATACATGTGGTGGAGGTACAGTATTAGTGATGATATAATACATGTGGTGGTTGTACAGTATTAGATAGTGATGATATAATACATGTGGTGGTGGTATAGTATTAGATAGTGATGATATAATACATGTGGTGGTACAGTATTAGAAAGTGATGATATAATACATGTGGTGGTGGTACAGTATTAGATAGTGATGATATAATACATGTTGTGGTACAGTATTTGATAGTGATGATATAATACATGTGGTGGTACAGTATTAGATAGTGATGATATAATACATGTGGTGGTACAGTATTAGATAGGGATGATATAATACATGTGGTGGTGGTGCAGTATTAGATAGTGATGATATAATACATGTGGTGGTACAGTATTAGATAGGGATGATATAATACATGTGGTGGTGGTACAGTATTAGATAGTGATGATATAATGCATGTGGTGTTGGTACAGTATTAGATAGTGATGATATAATACATGTGGTGTTGGTACAGTATTAGATAGTGATTATACAATACATGTGGTGATGATGTGGTGATGACGTGAGGAGGTAGTATCTCTCCATCATGCCCTCCCTGTTCTCCACCCTTCTCCCTTCATGGAGATTAATGACCTGGAGTCAGATACTGGTCCACAGAGGAGACAACACCAGATCACACAGGGAACATGTTCTCACACAACACCAAACGAATTAGACACTAGGAGCACCATAGAGCACTACAATTTTGTAATTCCACACACACACGAACGCACACACACACACACACACACACACACACACACACACACACACACACACACACACACACACACACACACACACACACACACACACACACACACACACACACACACACACACACACACACACACACACACACACACACACACACACACACACACACACACACACACCATCATATATCTAAAAACACAATATGGCCAGATCAGACAGTGGGATATTGCATATCACGTGGTAGAGGTGATGGTGTATCTGTGTTAATGATTAATGTTCCCTGTGTCATTGTGTGAACAGAAATGGCTGTCTGCCTGTATGGGTTAGTGTCTGTCTGGGAGAATATGTCTGAGTGTAGGAGTGAGAGGCTGTATAGGGACAAGTATCTCTTCACTGTTTATTTGTATTTAATTAGAGGTGTTGTTCAGGAGACCTGAAAGCCTAGAAATAGATTATTATATATGTTACTGACTGTGGAGGAGTGCTTGGTTAAAGAACAAATTCATCATAGCATATTACTGTTTAACATGCTCGTTCTGTTCATTCTTTGGCCTTGATATAAACAACTGAAATCACAAAGATAAAGCTCACAGAAAGAAACAGGGACATCTTGTATCCATCAGCAATTTAAGATTGTATGTACAGGCAGTAAAATGAGCTTCATATATCTCTGTTCAGCAGTATATCTCTGTTCAGCAGTATATCTCTGTTCAGCAGTATATCTCTGTTCAGCAGTATATCTCAGTATACAGAGTATCTCCTATAACATTGACTGTAGGGCTGCTACTGGGTATGGAGTGTATTTGATTTAAAGATTATTCCTCTTTGTCCAGAGAAACAGATGGTACTGTCCAACCAAGGTCTGGCCAGGTCAAACACGCGCGCACGCACACACACACACACACACACACACACACACACACACACACACACACACACACACGCACACACTGGAAGCAGCCGTGGCATCGATGTGGACAGGAAGCAGAACACTATGAGGTGGGTCACTAAACCGGTTCGAATCCCAGGGATGATGTGAAAAACTGGCAGGAGTTAGCTAGAATGGAAATCTCAGATAATACCTACTGTTTGGAGAGAGGTGGAGAATGTGTGTGTGTGCGTGTGTGTGTGTGTGTGTGTGTGTGTGTGTGTGTGTGTGTGTGTGTGTGTGTGTGTGTGTGTGTGTGTGTGTGTGTGAGCAGAGCATAGTGAACCTGCAATGCCCCAGCAGAGTCCCGGAGCAGTAATTACTACAGAGACAGATGGCAACGCCAAGCTCCTTTCATCCACTGTCTCACCGTTTCAGGTATCTAGCTATCTAGTCTCTCCTCCCTTAGTTACATACTGTCTCAGCTATCTAGTCTCCCCTCCCTTAGTTACATACTGTCTCAGGTATCTAGTCTTCCCTCCCTTAGTTACATACTGTCTCAGGTATCTAGTCTCCCCGCCCTTAGTTTTATACTGTCTCAGGTATCTAGTCTCACCTCCCTTAGTTACATACTGTCTCAGGTATCTAGTCTTCCCTCCCTTAGTCACATACTGTCTCAGGTATCTAGTCTCCCCGCTCTTAGTTTTATACTGTCTCAAGTATCTAGTCTCCCCTCCCTTAGTCACATGCTGTCTCAGGTATCTAGTCTCCTCTCCCTTAGTTATATACTGTCTCAGTTATCTAGTCTCCCCTCCCTTAGTTACATACTGTCTCAGGTATCTAGTCTTCCCTCCCTTAGTCACATACTGTCTCAGGTATCTAGTCTCCCCTCCCTTAGTTACATACTGTCTCAGGTATCTATTCTCCCCTCCCTTAGTCACATACTGTCTCAGGTATCTAGTCCCTCCTCCCTTAGTTATGTACTGTCTCAGGTATCTATTCTCCCCTCCCTTAGTCACATACTGTCTCCGATATCTAGTCCCTCCTCCCTTAGTTATATACTGTCTCAGGTATCTAGTCCCTCCTCCCTTAGTTATTCACTGTCTCAGATATCTAGTCCCTAATCCCTTAGTTATATACAGTCTCAGGTATCTAGTCTTCCTTCCCTTAGTTATATACTGTCTCAGGTATCTATTCTCCCCTCTCTTAGTTATATACTGTCTCCGATATCTAGTCCCTCCTCCCTTAGTTATATACTGTCTCACGTATCTAGTCTTCCCTCCCTTAGTTATATACTGTCTCAGGTATCTAGTCGTCCCTCCCTTAGTTATATACTGTCTCAGATATCTAGTCCCTCCTCCCTTAGTTATATACTGTCTCAGGTATCTAGTCTTCCCTCCCTTAGTTATATACTGTCTCAGGTATCTAGTCTCCCCTCTCTTAGTTATATACTGTCTCCGATATCTAGTCCCTCCTCCCTTAGTTATATACTGTCTCAGGTATCTAGTCCCTCCTCCCTTAGTTATACACTGTCTCAGATATCTAGTCCCTAATCCCTTAGTTATATACTGTCTCAGGTATCTAGTCTTCCCTCCCTTAGTTATATACTGTCTCAGGTATCTAGTCTTCCCTCCCTTAGTTATATACTGTCTCAGGTATCTAGTCTCCCCTACCTTAGTTACATACTGTCTCAGGTATCTAGTCTCCTCTCTCTTAGTTATATACTGTCTCCGATATCTAGTCCCTCCTCCCTTAGTTATATACTGTCTCAGGTATCTAGTCCCTCCTCCCTTAGTTATACACTGTCTCAGATATCTAGTCCCTAATCCCTTAGTTATATACTGTCTCAGGTATCTAGTCTTCCTTCCCTTAGTTATATACTGTCTCAGGTATCTATTCTCCCCTCTCTTAGTTATATACTGTCTCAGGTATCTAGTCTTCCCTCCCTTAGTTATATACTGTCTAAGGTATCTAGTCTTCCCTCCCTTAGTCACATACTGTCTCAGGTGTCTAGTCTTCCCTCCCTTAGTTATTTACTGTCTCAGGTATCTAGTCGTCCCTCCCTTAGTTATATACCGTCTCGGGTATCTAGTCTTCCCTCGCTTAGTTATATACTGTCTCCGATATCTAGTCCCTCCTCCCTTAGTTATATACTGTCTCAGGTATCTAGTCCCTCCTCCCTTAGTTATACACTGTCTCAGATATGTAGTCCCTAATCCCTTAGTTATATACTGTGTCAGGTATCTAGTCTTCCTTCCCTTAGTTATATACTGTCTCAGGTATCTATTCTCCCCTCTCTTAGTTATATACTGTCTTAGGTATCTAGTCTTCCCTCCCTTAGTTATATACTGTCTAAGGTATCTAGTCTTCCCTCCCTTAGTCACATACTGTCTCAGGTGTCTAGTAGTCCCTCCCTTAGTTAAATACTGTCTCAGATATCTAGTCCCTCCTCCCTTAGTTACATACTGTCTCAGGTATCTAGTCTTCCCTCCCTTAGTCACATACTGTCTCAGGTATCTAGTCTCCCCTCCCTTAGTTATATACTGTCTCAGGTATCTAGTCTCCCCTCTCTTAGTTATATACTGTCTCCGATATCTAGTCCCTCCTCCCTTAGTTATATACTGTCTCAGGTATCTAGTCTTCCCTCCCTTAGTTATATACTGTCTCAGGTATCTAGTCTTCCCTCCCTTAGTTATGTACTGTCTCAGGTATCTAGTCTCCCCTCCCTTAGTTACATACTGTCTCCGATATCTAGTCCCTCCTCCCTTAGTTATATACTGTCTCAGGTATCTAGTCCCTCCTCCCTTAGTTATTCACTGTCTCAGATATCTAGTCCCTAATCCCTTAGTTATATACAGTCTCAGGTATCTAGTCTTCCTTCCCTTAGTTATATACTGTCTCAGGTATCTATTCTCCCCTCTCTTAGTTATATACTATCGGGCGATTCGGATGGAGGCAATGGAAATCCCTCAACAGTGACGGATCCAAGATGTCCCCCACCTGTACCCAGCACCTCTCCCCCGGGCCGTACCCGTCCCAGTCCACGAGGTACTGCAGGCCCCTCACCCGGTGTCTCGAGTCCAGAACAGCACGTATTGTGTACCCGGCGTCTCGTTGTCCAGAGGGGGAGGAGGGACCTCCGGCACCTCACCATTCTGCAGGGGACCAGCTACCACCGGCCTGAGGAGAGACACATGAAACGAGGGGTGAATACGATAATAGGAAGGGAGTTGTAATCGATAACACACCTCGTTTATCCTCCTCAGGACTAGGGCCCCACACACTGCGTCCCCAGCTTCCGGCAGGGCAAGCGGAGGGGTAGGTTTCGGGTCGAGAGCCAGACCCTGTCCCCCGGTACGAACGTGGTGGCGGTCAGCGCTCCTCTTCTGCCATCTACAGGCTTGTTTGAGGGATTCCTGGACGGCCCTCCAGGTCTCCTTGGAGCGCTGCACCCACTCCTCCACTGCAGGAGCCTCGGTCTGACTCTGATGCCACGGCGCCAGAACCGGCTGGTAGCCCAACACGCATTGAAATGGTGACATGTTCGTGGAGGAGTGGCGGAGTGAGTTCTGGGCCAACACCGCCCATGGGACGTACCTTGACCACTCCCCTGGCCGGTCCTGGCAATACGACCACAGAAACCTACCCACCTCCTGGTTCACTCTCTCCACCTGCCCATTACTCTCTAGGTGATAAGCAGAGGTCAAGCTGACCGAGACCCCCAGACGCTACATAAATGCACTCCACACTCGGGACGTGAAGTGGGGACCCCAATCAGAGACGATGTCCTCCGGCACCCCGTAGTGCCGGAAGACGTGGGTAGATAGAGCCTCCACAGTCTGTAGGGCCGTAGGGAGACCAGGCAACGGGAGGAGACGGCAGGACTTAGAAAACCGATCCACAACAACCAGGACCATGGTGTTCCCCTGAGATGGGGAAAGATCGGTAAGGAAGTCCACCGACAGTTGAGACCACGGCCGTTGTGGAACAGGGAGGGACTGTAACTTCCCTCTAGGAAGGTGCCTAGGAGACTTACTCTGGGCGCACACCGAACAGGAAGAGACATAGAACCTCACGTCCCTAGCCAAGGTGGGCCACCAGTACTTCCCCCTCGCCACACCAGGATGACCCGAAGAGGGTAGTGTGTGTGCCCACCGAATCAGTTGATTACGGACACCATGCGGGACGTACTTGCGACCTGTAGGACATTGTGGATGCGCAGGTTCCACACGTAACGCCAGCTCAATGTCCGCGTCCACCTCCCATACCACCGGTGCCACCAGCCTAAAAGCTGGAAGGATGGGAGTTGGATCGATGGGCCGATCCTCCGTGTCATAAAGACGGGACAGCGCGTTGGCCTTCGTGTTCAGGGAACCTGGTCTATACGAGATGGTAAACCTAAATTGGGTGAAGAACATGGCCCACCTTGCCTGACGCGGATTCAGTCTCCTAGCTGCCCGGATATACTCCAGATTCCGGTGGTCAGTCCACATGAGGAAAGGGTGCTTAGCCTCCTCAAGCCAGTGTCTCCACACCTTCAGGGACTTTACCACAGCTAACAACTCCCGGTCCCCCACATCATAGTTACGCTCCGCCGAGCCGAGCTTCCTCGAAAAGAAAGCGCAGGGGTAGAGTTTCGGTGGCATACCCGAGCGCTGTGATAGCACGGCACCCACCCCAGCCTCGGACCCGTCCACCTCCACTATGATCACTAAAGAGGGGTCCTGGTGCGCCAACATGGGCGCATCAGTGAACAGCGCCTTCAACCGATTGAAAGCTCTGTCAGCCTCTGCCGACCACCGTAAACGCACCGGCCCGTCCTTCAGCAGTGAGGTACCTGGCCAAAACCCCGGATAAACACTGTGAAGGAATTGAGACCTCTATAATCAATGCACGGACACCGTCCTCCCTCATTTTTCTTCAGAAAAAAGAAACTTGAGGAGAAGGGTGAAATGGAGGGCCGAATGTACCCCTGTCCCAGAGATTCCGTGACATATGTCTCCATAGCCAACGTCTCCTCCTGTGGCAATGAGTACCAGTGACTTCTGGGAAGCGCGGCGTTTACCTGGAGGTTTATCGCACAATCCCCCTGCCGATGAGGTGGTAATTTAGTCGCCCTCTTCTTATAGAAGGCGATAGCCAAATCGGAATGCACACAGTGGAAACCTGGTCTGGACTCTCCACCGACGTGGCACTGATGGAAACTCCCATAAACCTACCTGAACACTCCCCTGACCACCCCTGGAGAACCCCCTGTCTCCACGAAATCCTGGGATTGTGACTGGCCAGAAAGGGGCCCCCCAGCACCACTGGAAACGCAGGTGAATCGATAAGGAAGAGACTAGTCCGCTCCCTGTGATCCCCCTGCTTGACCATGTCCAGTGGAACCGTGGCCTCCCTGACCAGCCCTGACCCTAATGGTCGGCTATCTAAGGAGTGCACGGGGAAGGGGGGGTCTATCAGCACCAGTGGAATTCACAGCTTATGGGCGAGTCCGCGATCCATAAAGTTCCCAGCTGCGCCTGAATCGACTAGCCCCTTATGCTGGGAAGAGGGAGAAAATTCAAGGAAAAAAATTATTATAAACATGTGACCAACAGGGGGCTCTGGGTGAGTTTGTTGCTGACTCACCTGGGGTGACCGAGAAGTGTTCTGCCTGCCCTCTCGACTCCCAGACGGACTCATCCAGCACCGGTCGGCCGTGTGTCCTCTCCGACCACAGCTGGTGCAGGAGGAGCCTCCTCCTCCGGTACCCCTCAAAGTGGCCCCCCCCTAACTCAATAGGAATGGGAGTGTGAGGGTTAGGAGGTGGAACTGACAGGACCCTTTCTGAACGCCCTCGGACAGCTAGCGGATTGTCCAGCCAGATTGACATGTCTATAAGTTCGTTGAGTGAGAGAGTGGCGTCCCGACACGCTAGCTCCCTGCGGACGCCCTCCCGGAGGCTGCACCGGTAGTGGTCGATCGGGGCCCTGTTGTTCCACCCGGCCCCAGCGGCCAAGGTCCGGAACTCCAACGCAAAGTCCTGCACGCTCCTTGTCTCCTGCCTGAGGTGGAATAGTCGCTCACCCGCCGCTCGGCCCTCTTGAGGGTGGTTGAATACGTTCCGGAAACGGCGGGTGAGTCTGGGCCATTCCAGACAGCGTTGGCCCACTCCAGAGCTCAACCCGTCAGGCAGGAGACGAAGACGCTCACACTCTCCTCCCCCGAGGGAGTCGGCCTCACGGTAGCCAGGTACAGCTCGAGCTGGAGTAAAAACCCCTGGCACCCAGCTGCCGCTCCATCGTACTCCCTCGCGGGCGCAAGACGAAGAGCACTGGAGCCGGACGCCGCCGGAGGAGTAGGTTGACTCGGAGGAGCCGGAGGTAAAATAGGGAGACCACTCCTCTCCCATTGGTCCATTCTCTCCATCATCTGGTCCATCGCAGACCCAATCTGATGGAGGATGGTGGTATAGTGGAGGACGCATTCCTCCATCGATGGAAGGGGGGTGGCCGCTGCTCCTGCTTTCTCCATTCCTGTGGTGCGGGCTTCTGTAATGCGGGCTTCTGTAGGCGTATTGGGTGCGGAGTCAGGCGCAGGAGGCAGAAGGTACAGAAATAGTGCTTTATTTATGCACAGGACAATCGTACGCGCCAAGCTACTGGGCGCAGATACACGATCGCCCGAAACCCGGACTGAACAAGTCCGGAGGAAAACCCAAAACTGAGACGCACTACCACACAATAACACAGTGGGAAAAACAAGCCCGCACAAAGACCAGGCTGGCCTACCGGCTTAAATAGACAAACTAAAAAACCTAAACATGAAATAGGTTAACTAATTAGACAAAACCAACAGAAAAAGAAAAGGCATCGGTGGCAGCTAGTAGACCGGTGACGACGACCGCCGAGCATCGCCCGAACAGGAAGAGGAGCCACCTTCGGTAGGAGTAACCTCCCTTAGTTACATACTGTCTCAGGTATCTCTCCTCCCATAGTTATATACTGTCTCAGATAGCTTCCTGGCTCTCTGTTATAACACCAAGTTCACTTGATCCTTTGTCACAGTTTTAGTGCTTCAATCAGATCCACCTTAACCCACAATAACCGACAACTGCATAGCATATTATCCTTATTATTTTGTTTAATGATTTTCTGTTTGAGTGTCATTATTTCTACAACGCCTGCACTTTCCCCTTCTCAACTTCTAACACAGGTGGGAAGGGTGTGGTTTTGTGACAATGATCACAGCCGTTCACCGATTTGACAGCTCCAACTCAGTTACACCTCTGACATCGCCTAAATAAAAACAATTAAATGCTATGCAGTTTGTAGGTAATCGTCGGTTAATGCTGAACTTATTGAGTCTAGGCCCTCGTCTCCTTTCTCCCTTTCTCCCAGGTAGTTGCTACTCTCGCTGAATCTACCACCGCTGTTCTCTTCAGTGGTGCTGAATCTATCATCGCTGTCCACTTCAATGGTGCTGAATCTACCATCGCTGTCCACTTCAGTGGTGCTGAATCTACCATCGCTGTTATTATCTTGTTTGCTTACTCTCCATCTGATCTTTTACAACTGTGATGAATTGTCTACACGCCGTTATTCTCAATTGCACCATAGTCTCTGTAGCGTCTCATATGACAGTAATACTCTGTTTTCACCTGCTCCATACATTCATACATAGAGAGTAGAGAGAGTGAAAGTGAGAGAGACAGAAAGAACGAGAGAGAGCTGGAGAGAGATAGAGAGAGACAGAAAGAGAGAGAGATACAGAGTAGAAAGAGTGAAAGTGAGAGAGACAGAAAGAAAGAGAGAGATAGAGATAGAGGGTAGAGAGAGTGAAAGTGAGAGAGACAGAAAGAGAGAGAGATAGAGAGAGATAGAGAGTGAAAGTGAGAGAAACAGAAAGAAAGAGAGAGAGCTAGAGAGAGACAGAAAGAAATAGAGAGAGCCAGAGAGAGATAGAGAGAGATAGCCAGTAGAGAGAGTGAAAGTGAGAGAGACAGAAAGAAAGAGAGAGAGCAAGAGAGAGCTAGAGAGTAGAGTGAAAGTGAGAGAGACAGAAAGAGAGAGAGCTAGAGAGAGAGAGAGACAGAAAGAAGGAAAGAGAGAGAGAGACAGAAAGAGAGAGAGTTAGAGAGTAGAGAGAGTGAAAGTGAGAGAGACAGAAAGAAAGAGAGAGAGATAGAGTTTAGAGAGAGTGAAAGTCAGAGAGACAAAAAATAGAGAGAGATAGAGAGTAGAGAGTCAATGTGAGAGAGACAGGGAGAGCCAGAGAGAGATAGAGAGTAGAGAGAGTGAAAGTGAAAGAGACAGCAATAAAGAGAGATAGATCGAGAGATTTTCTTTAAAAAAAAGATAGATTTAGAGTTAGATTAACTTGGATTTTTTTGTCATAAATATTTACATGATGCTACCCTCCACAACATAGCCTTCACTCCAAATCAAAACTCAAAACCTACAACCTGATTTTGGACAGAATTACAGAATCACCTGGAAAGCTTACAACTACCAAGGATTTTTATTCCAGAGCTATACAGGAAATGCTCTGGAAAACAACAGAAACCTGAAAACACCATCCAACCTGGAACTGAGTGAGTAATGTTTAATCTGAAGCTATATTTTATTTCCAAAAGGCAAGAAGAAAAAGACATTACATTACTTTATAAGGACTGAAAGCTAAATTAAGGCTGCCAAGCTTGATACAGCTTCAATTAGCACTGACGTGTCAAGTGAGAGATGTCAAAGCCCTTTAGCCCAACAATGGCAGGAGAGTCAAACAGTCTACTCGAACCAAATGGAGATGCCTTAGAAGCTGCCTCCTGCTGTTCAGAGGTAATTAAAATACAGTACCCTGTGTATGTAAAGAATGATAAGGCAAGAAAAGATCACAAAATGAAGCTCCTTATGGAAAATCAACAGACACTTTCTGCTGACTATTGCAAAAATGGGAACATCAGCAACCTCATCTTCCCCACAAACCATCCCCTGGCATGACACAGTGCTATATTAGCACACTACCCCTTTGTTAAGAGAGGGGGTTTTAACGAGGGGTGGAAACTCAGGATACTTGACAATGAGGACTCTTGAGTCAGCTAATATAAATCTCTATAAGTCTGGAACAGTAATGGTACAGGGCAACCCCAAACAGTTTCAGCTGGACTTTCACACAATCAAAGAATTAGCCCAGCAGGAGAAGCTCTCCCTTAAGAAAGATACCCCCACCCCGAGCGGGTCAGACCAGACCTCTTCATTATATAACCCCACAGACGAGCAACCCCCAACGGAAAGTCAACCTCCCAGCACAGAGTACTACCCTCTCATTGAAATGAAGGATAAATTCACCCAGCTGGAGGTAAGGCAGGTGGAGCTGGAACAGCAGGTGATTACACTCCAGTCAGCACAGACCCAGACCAGTCCAGCACAACAACAATCTCTTAACCAGACCCAGAGTGCTGGAGGTGGAGACAGACATATCTGCACTCTGGACAGTGGTGAGACTTCAACTATGACAGACAAAATGAGAAAGAAAATTCAGAAAATCACATTGTAGGATTTTTAATGAATTTATTTGCAAATTATGGTGGAAAATAAGTAAGCAAGCAAGCAAGACTTCAAACAAGCAAGACTTCTGGCTCTCACAGACCTGTAACAACTTATTTAAGAGGCTCCTCTGTCCTCCACTCGTTACCTGTATTAATGGCACCTGTTTGAACTTGTTATCAGTATAAAAGACACCTGTCCACAACCTCAAACAGTCACACTCCAAACTCCACTATAGCCAAGACCAAAAAGCTGTCAAAGGACACCAGAAACAAACTTGTAGACCTGCACCAGGCTAGGAAGACTGAATCTGCAATAGGTAAGCAGCTTGAATTGAAGAAATCAACTGTGGGAGCAATTATTAGGAAATGGAAGACAAACAAGACCACTGATAATCTCCCTCGATCTCGGGCTCCACGCAAGATCTCACCCCGTGGGGTCAAAATTATCACAAGAACGGTGAGCAAAAATCCCAGAACCACACGGGGGGACCTAGTGAATGACCTGCAGAGAGCTGGGACCAAAGTAACTAAGCCTACCATCAGTAACACACTACGCCGCAAGGGACTCAAATCCTGCAGTGCCAGACGTGTCCCCCTGCTTAAGTCAGTACATGTCCAGGCCCGTCTGAAGTTTGCTAGAAAGCATTTGGATGATCCAGAAGAAGATTGGCAGAATGTCATATGGTCAGATGAAACCAAAATATTAATTTTTGGCAAAACTCAACTCGTTGTGTTTGGAGGACAAAGAATGCTGAGTTGCATCCAAAGAACACCATACCTACTGTGAAGCATGGTGGCGGAAACATCATGCTTTGGGGCTGTTTTTCTGCAATGGGACCAGGACGACTGATCCGTGTAAAGGAAAGAATGGGGCCATGTATCGTGAGATTTTGAGTGAAAACCTCCTTCCATCAGCAAGGGCATTGAAGATGAAACGTGGCTGGGTCTTTCAGCATGACAATGATCCCAAACACACCGCCCGGGCAACGAAGGAGTGGCTTCGTAAGAAGCATTTCAAGGTCCTGGGGTGGCCTAGCCAGTCTTCAGATCTCAACCGCATAGAAAATCTTTGGAGGGAGTTGAAAGTCCGTGTTGCCCAGCAACAGCCCCAAAACATCACTGCTCTAGAAGAGATCTGCATGGAGGAATGGGACAAAATACCAGCAACAGTGTGTGAAAGCCTTGTGAAGACTTACAGAAAACGTTTGACCTCTGTCATTGACAACAAAGGGTATATAACAAAGTATTGAGATAAACCTTTGTTATTGACCAAATACTTATTTTCCACTATAATTTGCAAATAAATTAATTAAAAATCCTACAATGTGATTTTTCTCGATTGTTTTTCTCATTTTGTCTGTCATAGTTGAAGTGTACCTATGATGAAAATTACAGGCCTCTCTCATCTTTTTAAGTGGGAGAACTTGCACAATTGGTGGCTGACTAAATACTTTTTTGCCCCACTGTATATACAGGAAAAAAAAAAAAATTCCCCAAACACAGTGTGTCTAAACTCTGGTGTCCAAACACCCAGCGTGCCCTAGACCTTCTGTCTGAGGACCAACTAGTGTCACCCAGCAACATAATAATACACACAGGAACAAAGGACCACCCTGCCACAATACAAAAAAATACTTCCACCCTGCCACAATACAGCGGGTAAATGCAAGTATTTCCCATGACGTTGCCTCAAAACCAAATGGTTTCCTGGCCCACCACTCCAACCTGGACTTGAACACCCTGGACTTGAACAGTCTATGACCAGGTCCAACTCTACAAGGCAGCAGTGCCCATGTTTGCCCAGACTCTAAAGGACATCGCTCTCAAACGTATCCCCAACACTTCACACAGGAGCAACAGATCAATAGACACCCCGCACAGACCAGTGAGACACCCTCCCAGACTTGCGGGACCCCCCCCCCCCCCCTGGACCTACAGATAGAGGACCCATGCCAAGAGGACTTACATCCAGACCACAGCACCACCAGCCACATCCACACCCCACCTCAACCAATCAACACCCCCCCACGTCAACCATGCCCACACCCCATCTAGGCCCCCTCAGATCAGACCTATGCCCCTCCTGCCCACCCCATGCACCCCACCCCCGCAAAGAGGGCCTCAACATGGAAGTTGGGAAAATCCTCTCATTATCATTAACAGGAGACTCGTACATTTCCTCAGTGAAAACAATATACTGAGCAAATGTCAAATTGTCTTTTTATCAAATTACCATACAACAGACCATGTATTCACCGTGCACACCCTAATTGACAAACAAACAAACAAACCAAAACAAAGGCAAAGTCTTCGCATGCTTTGTTGATTTCAAAAAAGCCTTTGACTCAATTTGGCATGAGGGTCTGCTATACAAATTGATGGAAAGTGGTGCGGTTAAAGTGGTGTACACAAATAACAAGTGGTGTACACAAACAACAAGTGGTGTACACAAACAACAAGTGGTGTACACAAACAACAAGTATGAGGTTAAAATAGGCAAAAAACACACTAATTTCTTCCCACAGGGCCGTGGAGTGAGTCAGGGATGTAGCTTATGCCCCACCATCTTCAACATATATATCAACGAATTGGTGCGGGCACCCGGCCTCACCCTACTAGAATCTGAAGTCAAATGTCTACTGTTTGCTGATGATCTGGTGCTTCTGTCACCAACCAAGGAGGGCCTACAGCAGCACCTAGATATTCTGCACAGATTCTGCCAGACCTGGGCCCTGGCAGTAAATCTCAGTAAGACCAAAATAATGGTGTTCCAAAAAATGTCCAGTCGCCAGGACCACAATTACAAATTCCATCTAGACACCATTGCCCTAGAGCACACAAAAAGCTATACATACCTTGGCCTAAATATCAGCGCCACAGGTAACTTCCACAAAGCTGTGAATGATCTGAGAGACAAGACAAGAAGAGCATTCTCTGCCATCAAAAGGAACATAAAATTCAACATACCAATTAGGATCTGGCTAAAAATACTTGAATCCGTTTTAAAATCCATTGCCCTTTATGGTTGTGAGGTCTGGGGTCTGCTCCCCAACCAAGATTTCACAAAATGGGACAATCACCAAATTGAGACTCTGCATGCAGAATTCTGCAAAAATATCCTCCGTGTACAACGTAGAACACCAAATAATGCATGCAGAGCAGATTTAAGCCGATACCCGCTAATTATCAAAATCCAGAAAAGAGCCTTTAAACTCTATAACCATCTAAAAGTAAGTGATTCCCAAACCTTCCATAACAAAGCCATCAACTACAGAGAGATGAACCTGGAGAAGAGTCCCCTAAGCAAGCTGGTCCTGGGTTTCTGTTCACAAACACAAACAGACCCCACAGAGCCCCAGGACAGCAGCACAATTAAGAGCCAAGCAAATCACGAGAAAACAAAAAGATAATTACTTGACACATTGGAAAGAATTAACAAAAAACAGACCAAACTAGAATGCTATTTGGCCCTAAACAGAGAGTAAACAGTGACGGATTACCTGACCACTGTGACTGACCCAAACTTAAGGAAAGCTTTGACTATGTACAGACTCAGTGAGCACAGCCTTGCTATTGAGAAAGGCCGCCGTAGGCAGACATGGCTCTCAAGAGAAGACAGGCTATGTGCACACTGCCCACAAAATGAGGTGGAAACTGAGCTGCACTTCCTAACCTCCTGCCCAATGTATGAGCATATTAGAGACACATATTTCCCTCAGATTACACAGATCCACAAAGACTTCGAAAACCCCCCCAATTTGATAAACTCCCATATCTACTAGGTGAAATTCCACAGTGT
Source organism: Oncorhynchus mykiss (assembly GCF_013265735.2). Taxonomy (NCBI): domain Eukaryota; kingdom Metazoa; phylum Chordata; class Actinopteri; order Salmoniformes; family Salmonidae; genus Oncorhynchus; species Oncorhynchus mykiss. The sequence goes on along the minus strand of NC_048570.1, from coordinate 79,370,760 downwards.
GCCATCACAGCAGCAAGATTTGTGACCTGTTGCCGAAAGAAAAGGGCAACCAGTGAACAACAAATACCATTGTAAATACAACCCATATTTATGCTTATTTATTTTCCATTGTGTACTTTAAACAATTTTTACATTGTTACAACACTGTATATATACATAATATGACATTTGTAATGTCTTTATTTTTTTGAAAAATGTTTACTGTTAATTTTTTTTGTTTATTTCACTTTTATATATTATCTACCTCACTTGCTTTGGCAATGTTAACACATGTTTCCCATGCTAATAAAGCCCTTGAATTGAATTGAATAGAGAGAGTGAGAGTGAGAGTGAGAGAGAGAAAGAAAGAGAGAGCGATAGAGAGAGTAAGAGAGTAGCGAGAGTGAAAGTGAGAGAGACAGAAAGAGAGAGAGCTAGAGAGAGATAGAGAGTAGAGAGAGAGTGAAAGTTAGTTAGACAGACAGAAAGAGAGACTGCTAGAGAGAGATAGAGAGTGAAAGTGAGAGAGACAGAGAGAGAGAGAGCTAGAGAGAGATAGAGAGTAGAGAGAGTGAAAGTGAGAGACACAGAAAGAAAGAAAGAGATAGAGAGTGAAAGTGAGAGACAGAAAAAAGAGAGAGCTAGAGAGAGATAGAGAGTAGAGAGTGAAAGTTAGACAGACAGAAAGAGAGGGAGATAAAGAGTGAAAGTGAGAGAGACAGAAAGAGAGAGATAGAGAGTAGGGAGAGAAAGTGAGAGAGACAGAAAAAGAGAAAGAGAGCTAGAGAACGATAGAGAGTAGAGAGAGATAGAGAGTAGAGAGAGTGAACGTGAGAGAGAAGGAAATAAAGAGAGATTGATAGAGAGTAAAGAGAGAGAAAGTGAGAGACACAGAAAGAAAGAGAGAGATAGAGAGTGAAAGTGAGAGAGAAAATAGAGAGAGATAGAGAGTCGAGAGAGTGAAAGTGAGCGAGACAGAATGAAATAGAGAGATAGAGAGTAGAGAGAGTGAAAGTGAGAGAGACAGAATGAAATATAGAGATAGATAACTTTCTGGATACAACATTCACTCACAGTAAAGAAGGCATCAATCTAGCAGTACAAAACATCAACTATATATTCAGGCAAACGGCAAAAGAAGCACAATTGAAATTGATAAGAAACTAAACAAAAAAAGATCACAGATGACAACTGGTTTGACGCAGATTGTAAAATTATAAGGAAAAAACTTAGAACACTATCCAACCAAAAGCACAGAGATCCAAATAATGGTGAATTACGCCTTCATTACTGTGAGACTTTACAACTCTGTAAACATACACTCAGAACAAAAAAAGCAAAGTACAACAGCAAGCAGCTGACACTATTTGAGGAGTCCATAAACACAAACAACTTCTGGCAAAAAATCTAAACAATAGGAATTAGCGATACAAAATGGTGACATTATGGACAACCCATTTTAAAACACTCTACAACACCGTTAAAAATTACACAAACGCAGAACAACGCCAATTCATGAGAAGTTGAATGGATTAGAAAAATTTATAAAGGACAATAAAAATCCATTGGACTCCACAATTACTGACCAGGAGCTCTATAAGAAACTTCAGGCTCTGAAATTTAAAAAAGCATGCAGACCTGATGGCATCCTAAATGATATGCTCAAACTCACTAGTGCAACATTTCAATTGGCTATATTAAAATAGTTTAATTTGATCCTGAGTGTAGGTTATTTCCCTGACATCTGGAATCAAGGACTCATAACCCCAATCTTTAAAAAACGGAGACAAATTTGACCCTAACAATTACAGAGGCATTTGTGTGAACAGTAACCTGGGGAAGGTTTTCTGTAGTATTATAAATGTAAGAGTTCTAAACTTCCTTAATAAGTACAGTGTCTTGAGTAAAAGCCAAATTTGATTTATACCAAAACATCGCACAACTGATAATATTTACACCCTACACACCCTGATAGATAAACATGTCCACCAAAATAATACCAAAATATACGCTTGCTTTATCGACTTCCAAAAAGCATTTGATTCTATTTGGCATACAGGACTGTTCTACAAAGTTATTGAAAGTGGTGTAGGGGGTAAAACATATGACATAATTAAATCCATGTATACTGGCAATATGTGCAGCATTAAAATTGGCAAGAAAAGAACAGAATTCTTTAACCAGGGCGGGGCCTTCGTCAGGGTTGCAATCTGAGCCCTCCACTCTTCAATATTTACATCAACGAATTGGCCTCTATTCTAGAAAAATCCTCAGTCCTTGGTGTTAGTCTCCACAATTCAGAAGTTAAATGCCTACTCTTCGCAGATGACCTATGCCTGCTGTCACCCACAGCACATGGTCTACAGCAGAGCCTGGACCTGCTAGAGCTGTACTGCCAGACCTGGGCCCTGGCAGTAAACCCCAAAAATACAAAAATAATGATTTTCCAGAGAAGATCCAGATCTCAGGGAATTAGACCAAAGTTCTCAATTGGTACAAAATATATTTTGATTATTGCAAACACTACAATTACTTAGGTTTAAAAACAAGCTCAACTGGACACCTTAATGAGGCAGTGAATGAAAGCACGCAGGGTATTCTATGCCATTAAAAAGCGAATTCAAATTGAAATACCTATTAAAATTTGTCTAAAACAAATTGAATATGTCATTGAACCAATTGCACTTTATGGCAGCGAGGCGTGGGGTCCACTTACAAAACAAGACAAAAAAATGGGACAAACACCCCATTGAAAGATAGAGAGATGGAGAGAGATCGAGAGTAGAGAGAGTGAAAGTGAGAGAGACAGAAAGAAAGAGAGAGAGAGCTAGAAAGAGACAGAAAAAAAGAGAGAGCTAGAGAGTGAGCATCCCAAATGAGACCATCCCAAATGGTACCCTATTCCCTACATAGTGGCCTACTTTTGACCAGGGACCATAGAGCTCTGGTCAAAAGTAGTACACTACTGCATATAGGGAATAGGGTGCTATTTGGGACTCCGCCAGAGAAGGAGTGAGCAGGGCTCTGCTGATGCTTGGTATGTTCAACATATCTTTTGTAACTGTCGTCTTTTCACACAACTGACTTCCAGCACAACTGTTATAAGTCTCCATGCATCAGCTACAGATCACAGACTGAGAGAAAAGAAAAGTTTTGAGTCAACACATTGGGAGGTTCTCTGGGGATTTGGCAGGTAAGTCGAGTCCCTAGTAGAAAATGCTGATGCAGAGTTTTGTGTTCCTCCTAGAACAGTGCTTATCAGGCTACTGCTGTAAGGTGTAATCATAGAGAACAAACTCTGTATACCTTCTGTAGTAAAGTCCTTTATACTGTATACTCAGCTCTTAAAAACACCTGAAATACTTGAAATACCTGAAATTCTTCAAATTGCTGAAATACTTAAAATACTTAAAATACCTGAAATACTTAAAATACCTGAATTACTCAGCACATTGTGTGGTTACGTCCCAAATCGCACCATTTTCCCTGTATATTGCATTATGTAGGGAATAGAGTGCCATTTGGGATTTAACCACTCAGCTACTTAATTTTTTTAAATGATTTGCTTTTTATTCCATCATGAGGAATTTGCTTGGATGATATTTGTTAGTAATATGACGTGCTTAATTGAATTGATTTGAAAAAATGCACATTTAAAAAAATGTAATAAATTAAATCCAATACTTTGTTACTAAAGTGTTCCCAAGCTGAAGCTTACAGCTGAAAATAAATGACACTTATTTCAGTGTGAAAGTTTTATTTGCTATCGTGTGTGTGTGTAAATGTGTGTTTGTTTTGTTGCTGTCCTGTGTGTGTGTGTGTGTGTGTGTGTGTGTGTGTGTGTGTGTGTTTCTTATGAAACTGTCAACCATTGGAAGTAGTAACAGTGATTTTTGTATCCCAAGGCAACACAATGGTTCGTTACACAGAGCTATAGTTCACCCCAACATCTCATCTATCATAGACAGAGCTAGAAAACACTGTTATTGGGTCCATCCACACACACACACACACACACACACACACACACACACACACACACACACACACACACACACACACGTGCGCGCACACACACACACACACACACACACACACACACACACACACACACATACACACACACACACACACACACACACACACACACACACACACACACACACACACACACACACACACACACACACACACACACACACACACACACACACACACACACACACACACACACACCTCTACCCCCAGTGAAGCAGTGGAACAGGATAGAAGCTGTGTTTAATGGAGGTAGCAGGTTTCCCTGCCCACTGAGACTCAGCCTACTGTAATTACAGAGGCAGGAACACACCCACACACACACACACTATCTGTGGTAGAGAGTATATTTTCTTCCCCTGCAGATGGTCTTGAGGAACAGTAAGGAGAGGAAGGAGAGGCTGAGGAGAGGAGAAGGGAGATGAAAGATGGAGGAGAGGAGAAAAAGGGATGAGAGGAGGGGAGGAATGGAGACTGGGTTGAAGAGAGAATACCTCAGGATGCTAAAGGCTTGGGGTCCAGGCCTCTTGACTCTAAAGCTATGGCGTTTATTGTGTGCGCATGCATGCATGCGTGCATATGCAGCATCTCTGTGTGTGTGTACTTGCATGTGTGCATGAGTGAGTGTACATTGTGTGTGTGTGTCCTAGACAACAGCTGGGCATGTCCAATTATCCCACAGATTGTGTGTGCCCCCCCTCCTCCCTCGATCTCTCTCTCTCTCTCTTTCTCGCTCTCTCTCTCCCTCCGCTCTCCCTCCTCCATCTCTCTCCCTCTCTCTCTCCCTCTCTCTCTCCCTCGCTCTCTCTCTCTCTCCCTCTCTCTCACCCCCCCCCTCTCTCTCTCCCTCTCTCTAGCATAAGGACTGCTGTGATTCATCTTCTTCTTGTTGATTCTCATCTTGATGATAATGTCTCCTGTCCTCTGCTCAGTCATTTGCCCCCGGAACATTCCTCCAGGCACTTTACGTGATTTATCTACAAGTAAAGTGGCAGCTGTAAATCTACTGTCTGTCTGCCTATCTGTGGGCGTTTATTTGTGTGTGTGTGTGTGAAAGAGAGAACGTGTGTGTGTGAGAGAGAGAGAGAGAGAGAGAGAGAGAGAGAGAGAGAGAGAGAGAGAGAGAGAGAGAGAGAACTTGTGTGTGTGTGTGTGTGTGTGTGTGTGTGTGTGTGTGTGTGTGTGTGTGTGTGTGTGTGTGTGTGTGTGTGTGTGTGTGTGTGTGTGTGTGTGTGTGTGTGTGTGTGTGTGTGTGTGTGTGTGCGTGCGTGTGTGTGTGTGTGTGTGTGTTTGTGTGTGCGTATATGTGTAGGGCTGTGGCAGTCAACAAATGTTGCCAGGTAATTGTTATGTAAATGACTGCTGGTCTCACGGTAACGACTGTTAATTAACATAAACATGTTTAGCATCTCGGGGTTTGTGTGTGTGTGACAGTGTGTGAGGTATTCATACACATCAATTTCTGATAATTGATGCCCTTTGCCAGTATATCTAACTGTACCTCAACATTTCAACACACTGTACAGACATTAACCCCCTATAGCCGATGTCCATGACCCTGGCGGAAATCTAATTAGTATAATACAAAAATCCACATACAAATCTATCAGTTTAAGCTATAGATATCTGGTTTGCACTTCAGCATCTGCGGTGAAAGGTGACAGAGCTAGAGTGATGTTTGTCAGATCATGAGACATTCCGAAAATCGGTTATCTCACAAAATATTCTGTAGCGTCCGAACAGCCAACAAACTAGTATGAGACTTGTATGAGACTCTCACGGTTGTCGGTTGTTTTGCTCTGGGACGAGCACAGGCCTCACAAGACTCATCTGAAAGTCCCCCGGTACCAGTTGAAAAAATTAATGGAATTGGAGACTGTTAAGTACCAAAAATAAGGGCTTAAATAGATGTTAAAAAAAAAAATGTTTCCTGATCTTTCTTATATCTGTCATATATACGACAGACAATTCGACACAACCTTCTTTTTTTGGGGGGGGACTATCTGTTGTTCCATGTAGTGAATCTGTTATTCAATGCATTTGTGTGGGCTAATAGCAGTAAGGGTAAATACATTCCTTAATCAAATAATTGTTTCATATACACTACCATTCAAAAGTTTGGGGTCACTTACAAATGTCCTTGTTTTTTTAAAGAAAATCACATTTTTTGTCCATTAAAATAACATCAAATTGATCAGAAATACAGTGTAGACATTGTTACTGTTGTAAATTACTATTGTAGCTGGACACTGTTGTTCTGATTAAAGAAGCAATAAAACTGTCCTTCTTTAGACGAGTATCTGGACTATCAGCATTTGGGGGTTCGATTACAGGCTCAAAATGGCCAGAAACAAATAACTTTCTTCTGAAACCCGTCAGTTTATTCTTGTTCAGAGAAATTAAGGCTATTCCATGTGAGAAATTGCCAAGAAACTGAAGATCTTGTACAACACTGTGTCGTGACGTTGTATTAGTTACTGTGACGACTGTTGCTCATCGAATGATTACAAGTTTCTAATTGCGTGATTAACTGAATCAAGCAATTATTAACTCATTAACCATGGGAAAACTAGTTTTTATTGAGTTTCTATTTCCCAAATTAACTCATAGAATATCAGAATATAAATTTTACAACAGCCGCTAATTAACCAGGTACCACTACCAATCTCGTTCTGAACGTCGTAAAGCCCGTGAATCTGCACGGACCCGGGTCTCACCAATGAGTTCGTACCACACCAATCTTGGTTGAATATTTATTTACTAAAAAGCTAAAATTATGATAAAAGATACACATAGACAAAACACATTATAGGCTATTGATTAGAACTTAGTATAACGGGCCAACACACTATGGCGCGTGTTACCCAAATTGGGGATTTCAAAGAGAGAGAGAGAAAAAAGAAAGTACACGAGAGAAATATAAATTTGGGTGAATTTGTCAGCTATGCTATTCTAACCCTAGCCTTGCCCCAAACTGCCACTCTTATGGGTCAGAATATAATGATGTAATTACGTGGGGATGATGTTATAAAGTACGTTATAACGCCATATATGCAACCAGTATACAACCTGATCATAATGTTATAAAGTACGTTATAACGCCATCAATGCAACCAGTATACAACCTGATCAGAATGTTATAAAGTACGTTATAACGCCATCAATGCAACCAGTATACAACCTGATCATAATGTTATAAAGTACGTTATAACGCCATCAATGCAACCAGTATACAACCTGATCATAATGTTATAAAGTACGTTATAACGCCATCAATGCAACCAGTATACAACCTGATCATAATGTTATAAAGTACGTTATAACACCATCAATGCAACCAGTATACAACCTGATCATAATGTTATAAAGTACGTTATAACGCCATCAATGCAACCAGTATACAACCTGATCATAATGTTATAAAGTACGTTATAACGCCATCAATGCAACCAGTATACAACCTGATCATAATGTTATAAAGTACGTTATAACGCCATCAATGCAACCAGTATACAACCTGATCATAATGTTATAAAGTACGTTATAACGCCATCAATGCAACCAGTTTACAACCTGATCATAATGTTATAAAGTACGTTATAACGCCATCAAATCAACCAGTTTACAACCTGATCATAATGTTATAAAGTACGTTATAACGCCATCAATGCAACCAGTATACAACCTGATCATAATGTTATAAAGTACGTTGTAACACCATCAATGCAACCAGTATACAACCTGATCATAATGTTATAAAGTACGTTATAACGCCATCAATGCAACCAGTATACAACCTGATCATAATGTTATAAAGTACGTTATAACGCCATCAATGCAACCAGTATACAACCTGGTCATAATGTTATAAAGTACGTTATAACACCATCATTGCAACCAGTATACAACCTGATCATAATGTTATAAAGTACGTTATAACGCCATCAATGCAACCAGTTTACAACCTGATCATAACGTTATAAAGTACGTTATAACGCCATCAATGCAACCAGTATACAACCTGATCATAATGTTATAAAGTACGTTATAACGCCATCAATGCAACCAGTTTACAACCTGATCATAATGTTATAAAGTACGTTATAACACCATCAATGCAACCAGTTTACAACCTGATCATAATGTTATAAAGTACGTTATAACGCCATCAATGCAACCAGTATACAACCTGATCATAATGTTATAAAGTACGTTATAACACCATCAATGCAACCAGTTTACAACCTGATCATAATGTTATAAAGTACGTTATAACGCCATCAATGCAACCAGTATACAACCTGATCATAATGTTATAAAGTACGTTATAACACCATCAACGCAACCAGTATACAACCTGATCATAATGTTATAAAGTACGTTATAACGCCATATATGCAACCAGTATACAACCTGATCATAATGTTATAAAGTACGTTATAACGCCATCAATGCAACCAGTACACAACCTGATCATAATGTTATAAAGTACGTTATAGCGCCATCAATGCAACCAGTATACAACCTGATCATAATGTTATAAAGTACGTTATAACACCATCAATGCAACCAGTATACAACCTGATCATAATGTTATAAAGTACGTTATAACACCATCAACGCAACCAGTATGCAACCTGATCATAATGTTATAAAGTACGTTATAACACCATCAATGCAACCAGTTTACAACCTGATCATAATGTTATAAAGTACGTTGTAACACCATCTATGCAACCAGTATACAACCTGATCATAATGTTATAAAGTACGTTATAACGCCATCAATGCAACCAGTTTACAACCTGATCATAATGTTATAAAGTACGTTATAACGCCATCAATGCAACCAGTATACAACCTGATCATAATGTTATAAAGTACGTTATAACGCCATCAATGCAACCAGTTTACAACCTGATCATAATGTTATAAAGTACGTTATAACGCCATCAATGCAACCAGTATACAACCTGATCATAATGTTATAAAGTACGTTATAACACCATCAATGCAACCAGTTTACAACCTGATCATAATGTTATAAAGTACGTTATAACGCCATCAATGCAACCAGTTTACAACCTGATCATAATGTTATAAAGTACGTTATAACGCCATCAATGCAACCAGTATACAACCTGATCATAATGTTATAAAGTACGTTATAACGCCATATATGCAACCAGTATACAACCTGATCATAATGTTATAAAGTACGTTATAGCGCCATCAATGCAACCAGTATACAACCTGATCATAATGTTATAAAGTACGTTATAACACCATCAATGCAACCAGTATACAACCTGATCATAATGTTATAAAGTACGTTATAACACCATCAACGCAACCAGTTTTGGCCCACTAGGAAGGGTCCTGTGAGAAGGCGTGAGTTGTGTATACTGTATACTGTAATAAACAATATGTCTGGGCTCCAATTGGCTCTGGTCAAAAGTAGTGAAATATGTTTTGAATAGGGTGCCATTTGGGGCACATCACAGCCCATGTAAATGAGAAGCATCCGGATCATCCCAGGCATCACGCCACTGTAGCTATGGTGTCATTATGTTAATGAGAGGGTTCACAAGGTGAAGGTTTGTGAGTTTTTTGCTTCTTATAAGTGATGAGTCAGGTTAGTCCTCTCCTCTCCTCTCCTCTCCTCTCCTCTCCTCTCCTCTCCCTCTCCCTCTCCGGTCTTAGCAGGGTCAGGGGTTATGTTGTGCAGTCAGATCCTTGTTAACATGTTAATTAGTGAAACTCTGCAGTACATTCTGAGTCCCAAATGGCACATTATTCCCTATTTAGTGCATTACTTTTGACAAATGCCCATAGGTCAAAGGTAGTGCACTATATAGGGAATAGGATACCATTTGGGTTGGACACCATGATTCATAAAAAGCTGATTAATAAATTTGCAAAAGTATGATTTTAAAAGACAGAGGGAAAACCGAATGTCATGCTCATTATAGCTCTACCATGTGTAGACACCAGCTATAGGAAATTAGCACAGTAATGTGTGTGTGTGCATGCCTCTGAATGATTTTATGTAGTCATATATATTATTTACACCCATCCTCTCCTCCTTCCCTTCCTCTCTCTCCTTGGGAGAATCTCAATAACATACTGCTCATGTCCTCTCACCTCTCTCCTCACCTCCTTCTCAAAACCCATTGCAGAACGTCAGAGGGGAGGGTTTCTGTGCAGAACGATCATTATTTGGCTAATAATGACGGCCTCAAGGACAATAATGGGCCGGTGTTAGAAATGCCAGGTTGAATTTCTAGCCCCCGGCTTTCCCTGACTACGGATATCGATCTATTAGAACTAAACGGCTAATTTTATAAATACTGATGAAGGTTTAATAATCATACTTACTGTTTCTGGATATGTAATTATATAGAATGCATACCACAGGTGGCTGGTGATATCAAACACATAGTTTGATATCAATCCATTCACTCCATTACAGTCATTATGAATTGTCCTCCCCTCACCAGCCTCCTGTGATACATACTGTATATATTTAATGCATATAATGAGGATGCTCCCTTAAGAATCTGCAAGGCGTATAATCTCCCGGTGGTGCGGTGCTCGGAACTCGGTTTCCATGGCAACGCTCCTTGGATTCCGTTTGAGGGCTGCATGCAGTCAAACCCGTATGGACTAAGATTGCATCTCAAATTACACCCTATTCCCTTTACAGTACACCACACTGGTCAAAAGTAGGGCACTACACACCGAGTATGCCAAACAGTAGGAACACCATCCTAATATTGAGTTGAACCCCCTTTAGCCCTCAGAACAGCCTCAGTTCATTGGACATGGACTCTACAAGGTGTGGAAAGCGTTCCACATGGGTGCTGGCCCATGTTGACTCCAATGCTTCCCACAGTTGTGTCAAGTTGGCTGGATGTCCTTTGGGTGGTGGACCATTCTTGATACACACGGGAAACTGTTGAGTGTGATAATCCCAGCAGCGTTGCAGTTCTTGACACAAACCGGTGCACCTGGCACCTTCTACCATACCACGTTCAATGGCACTTGAATATTTTGTCTCACCCATTCACCCTCTGAATGGCACACACACACACAATCCATGTCTCGATTATCTCAAGACTTTAAAATCCTTCTTTAACCGGTCTCCTCCCATTCATCTACACTGATTGAAGTGGATTTAATAAGTGACATCAATAAGGGATCATAGCTTTCACCTGATCAGTCTGTCATGGAAAGAGCAGAGGATCCTAATGTTTTGTACACTTACTGTAGTGTATAAAGAAGAGGGTGCCATCTGGGACTCATACAGAGACTGTGTCTCAAATTACACTATGTGGCAACTTTATATGTACGTATGGGGAATAGGATCGAGTTTGATCTGGAGTTTGAGAATCATTGAATAGATCAACTAAATCTCATCAATAGATTCTAAACCATATTTTAGTAATACTGGATGGTAGAGAGGTAGCTAACGTGTCAATGGTTGTTTTCATTAGATTTTTGGCAATCAATTCCAGTCATAGAGGAGACAGAGATTGCATCTCATATGACACACTTCCATATATAGTGCACTTCTTTTGACCGAGCCCTATAGGGAATACAGTGACAGTTGGAACGCAAACCAGAGAGTGCTGTTATATGAATATGATAGTAGAGGATAAAATTAATATCAGACACGTCCTTGGTTTAACCTCTAAAACATTATTTTTACGAGCACCTGCAGTAAGAGCATGAATAAATAATATAACTCTATATTCACACTACATCACCCCATAAATTATACTACCACCTTCACCATCATGACACTACACTGTTACACCATCAATTGTACTACTACCACCTTCACCATCAAGACACTACACTGTTACACCATCAATTATACTACCACCTTCACCATCATGACACTACACTGTTACACCATCAATTGTACTACTACCACCTTCACCATCAAGACACTACACTGTTACACCATCAATTATACTACCACCTTCACCATCAAGACACTACACTGTTACACCATCAATTATACTACCACCTTCACCATCAAGACACTACACTGTTACACCATCAATTATACTACCACCTTCACCATCAAGACACTACACTGTTACACCATCAATTATACTACCACCTTCACCATCAAGACACTACACTGTTACACCATCAACTGGTTGCATCACTGCCTGGTATGGCAACTGCTCAGCCTCCGACCGCAAGGCACTACAGAGGATAGTGCAAATGGCCCATCCCCTCTTTACACCACTGCTACTCTCTGTTGTGATCTATACATAGTCACTTTAATAACTCTACCTACAGGTACATACTACCTCAAATAACCGGTGCCCCCCGCACATTGACTCTGTATCAATACCCCCCTGTATATAGTCTCGCTATTGTTATTTCACTGCTGCTCTTTAATTACTTGTTACTTTTATCTCTTATTCTTATCTGTATTTTTTAAAACTGGATTGTTGGTTAGGGGCTCGTAAGTAAGCATTTCACTGTTGTATTCGGCGCATGTGACTAATACAATCTGATTTGATTTGATTATAACACTTTAATAAGCTCACATAGTTGCTGTCACAAACTCCACACAGTTGTCACTGACTAGTTGGATATTCATTTCCCACTGAGCAAATCATTTCTGTACTTGCAGTACAGCATTCATATAAATACATTTTCATCAGTTTTCTGCTGTGGATGACCTTTTTTAAATTGCTATTTGTCAAAAAACTCATGAATGCAACTGTTATTGACAAATTGTTTTGTGCTGTACGTTTGTAGCCCTGGTTGTCCTGAAAAGAAAACGTTAAAACACTTCATTGTGAGGCTAAATATAAGGGCTCGACATGCAGATAAATGAAAGATTTTTGCTGGTGTTTTGGGATTGATAGGGTTTACATTCCTCTTCTGTCTGTTTCTGTTGACATTATTCTACATTACAGAGTTACACCGTTGGGGTGAGAATATCTACACAAGGCACCCACACTGTTTGTGACGTGCGTCTGCGCCGATAGAGACTAGGTGTGTGTCCCAAATGGCACACTATTTAGTGCACTACTTTGACCAGGGCTCATGGGACTATGTAGGGAATAGGGTGCAATTTGAGACACACATTGCCCAACAGGAAGCATTAGCTAGCTTCAAATGCTTCAGGCTGAGCCTCTATGAGACTAGCTCAGACATCACAGCTTGTGTGCTGAGAGAGAGAGAGAGAGAGAGAGAGAGAGAGAGAGAGAGAGAGAGAGAGAGAGAGAGAGATTAATGAATTGATCTCTGATGACACCATGGATCCAACAGCAAAATTATAAATAGCTCTCCTCCCAGCAGCCAGCCAGGCCCCCTTCACTGTAAAACAAAGACAAGTCTGAATCCCAAACGACACCCTATTCCCTATAGGGAATATATAGCTCTATTGGCTATGGTCAAAATAAGTGCACAATATAGGGTGCTGTTTGGGATGTAGAGAATAAGATGACATTGATCATTTGAGACCTTGAGGCTATAAGGGTCTATCTGACATTTTTGACTAATTGTAGTGATTGACATAGCGTTGTTCTGTTCAATGTTCCCTACCTATATAGTAGTATCAAATTACCCCAATTAATGTTAAATTCAAAATATTACAATATAGACATGTCTGACACCATTCAAACCAATGAGGGTTTGAAACTTCAAAGCCAGTTATCTCAGAATCATCTTTTTGCAGATAGTACCTTACAGTTCCAAATTCCTGAAATGCCCTTTGTATAGACTAATTAAAGACTGGTCTGTCTATTGAAGCCTTTCAGCTGTCCACAATAACACGATTGTTCTGGAGAATGAGCAAACAGCTAAGATTAGCTAGCTAGCTGCCTCTGGACTACACAGAAGGATAGCCCATGGTGGGTGTTCTCTATTGGTTAGCTTCTTAAGTGGCACCATATTTGCAATATAGTGCACTACATTTACCAGGGCCCATAAGCCAAGGATACGCACGTTGATCCGCTGGGTAGAACCAATTAAATGACTACCTTTTTTTGACACACCCAGTCTGAACAGGAGTAATTTCATTCTGACTCTGAGCTTCAAAAGGGGCATTGAAAATGTCCTCTACTGATTAGTGTTAAAGTATTCTCAGCCTTGGAACGTCAGGGCCAGCGCGAAAATGAGCACTGTCTGGTGGACCCCCAGGAGAGGGGTAGGAAAGGTTAGAGTTGATTACTGGGTGGTTTTCATTTGAGCCCAGGGCCACAGGGGACAATGAAGTTACAGATTGCATCTTTATGTGGGAAGGTTCATACAATAGAATGAAGTAGAACTCTAGTGATTTATAGGATCTCTGTGGGCCATACGGTACATTACTCTGTCATTCCATTTGAGACGTGACATTTCTTCTGGCAATAGATACTGTATATAGAGGCTACACCATATAGGATTATATCACTGAATGAATGTATCAGATTACTAAACAACAACAAAAAAACACTTTGAACAATGTGTTGGAAATAAAGGAGACGGTTGTTTTGTACAATTTCTCACTAAATATATTTACATGACATACAATTCGCCATCAGTGCAATACATAGGAATGTTGCATATTTACCCAATGTTAGACTCGTTCCTTTATGAAGAAAAATAAACCAAATGGCAGAAGCTGAATTAAACTCATGTGTAAAGTAACATTTTGCGACTCTGAAATCTTCACACAAACTCAAAACAATAGTTCTAGAACCGCCCATCAACAATCAGATATTTAGCATTGTAAAACTAAATAGTTGACGTGTACATATATATTTTTCATACATGTAATGGATTGCTTTTGTACAAACATTTTTATATAACTTTGGCAGTTTCTCAGGAACAAAGTTATCTTAATAAATATGAAACAACAATATCAAACCGTCAGCAATGTTATGTAGGCTTGCCTTCCAAAGCTCGTGTTCACAGTGGTCGTACAGAAAGGCTGGAAGCCGATGGCCGAACGGAAAGATTACAGGCAAAAAGAAAACGAGAAAATAGGATCCACCCTTTCTGTGTAGACTGACAGCACTGGAGGCTTTTCGTTGTTGTCATGGTTATAAAATTACAAACACCTATGAAGGTTTACATAGCAGTCATCGCCGTTAAAAAAATGGTCTCTTTTCAGGTTTCGGCTTAAATACAAAGAGTTTTAGGGCCAGGGTACATGGACCCCGACCCTGTGGTCACTGTGAGATGATGGAAGAGACATGGTTGTAAACGGGGACATGCACAACAAGTGCTGTGTGAGGGGACGAGTAACAAAACGAGGGTGCAAATGGACTTTTTAACGATTAAAACGCCACCGTTTCTTTGAGAGAATGATTTTACACTGAACCAAATAATCAAGCAAATTTTTCATCAAACATTTAGTATCACCATAATTCATCACTACTATCTTTTGTTGTTTGTTTTGTTGTTGTACTTTTTTTTCCTCTGGTTTGGCACTTTATTGGAACAAATCTAAATGTTTTACAAAAAGGTATTTCATGTCTCGTTAACATAACTCGTAGAATATAGTACTTAATATTGAGCATACGGTAAGTAAACACTGGTACATACTGTAGTTTAAAATGAACATTCCAACAGATGTTTTACGCACATGCACAAAAACAGACAACACAACTCCTCAACTGTCGGCCTTCCTTCCTTCCTTCCTTCCTTCCTTCCTTCCTTCCTTCCTTCCTTCCTTCCTTCCTTCCTTCCTTCCTTCCTTCCTTCCTTCCTTCCTTCCTTCCTTCCTTCCTTCCTTCCTTCCCTCCTTCCTTCCTTCCTTCCTTCCCTCCTTCCTTCCTTCCCTCCTTCCTTCCTTCCCCTTGCCTCCCTCCCGCTCTTCCCCCCTCTCTTCCCTTCCATGCAATCATCCATTCATTCCATCCCTTCCTCCCTCACATCTCCATACTAGGAGGCCACCTCCTCTGAAGAGCGTACGTCGGTCTTGAGACGACAAAACTCTTTGGCCACTTCGTCGTTGGTCCTTTGAGAGAGTATCCTCATGATGGTGAGTCCGGTGTCGTCCATGGAGATGCTCTTCACCAGGGGGTAGCAGGCACAGCAGCTCCCCTGGTCGGCCAGGTCTCTGAGCTGGAGGACCGCCATGCCGATGATACGGTCCTCTCTGGCGAAGCAGTAGTCCTTCACTGAGACGTGCAGCTCGTAGCACTCTGGACCATACTCATTGCTCAGAACACTGGGGGGGGGGGGGGGGGGGGAAGAGAGACAACAACATGATCAACATCAGTCCCATTCCTCTCATATTTGTAGTTTATTGAACAGGATAGATAGAACATATTCATTAAAAACAACAACGCGCAGTCAGAGAAGAAAGGACATGTCATGTTGTATGACTGATTGATTCATCGATTGATTGATTAGACAGCTTAACTCAATCAGTCAGAGCCCAGACATCAGAGAGCTAAAAGTTAGTTGGATAAAACGAACACAAGCACAGAAACCACACACAAACACATACACACAGAAACCACAAACAAACACGCACAGAAACCACACAAACACACACACACACAGAAACCACACACAAACACACACACACACAGAAACCACACACAAACACGCACATGCACAGAAACCACACACAAACACACACACACAGAAACCACACACAAACACACACAGAAACCACACACAAACACACACACGCACAGAAACCACACAAACACAGACGCACAGAAACCACATGAAAACATACATGCACAGAAA
The DNA here is from genome assembly GCF_013265735.2 of Oncorhynchus mykiss. NCBI lineage: Eukaryota > Metazoa > Chordata > Actinopteri > Salmoniformes > Salmonidae > Oncorhynchus > Oncorhynchus mykiss. The sequence continues at coordinate 79,354,026 of NC_048570.1, read as the reverse complement.
CCACACACAAACACACACACGCACAGAAACCACACACAGAAACCACACACAAACACACACACAGAGAAACCACACATGCACAGAAACCACACACAAACACACACATGCACAGAAACCACACACAAACACAAACACGCACAGAAACCACACACAAACACACAGAAACCACACAAACACACACACGCACAGAAACCACACACAAACACACACAGAAACCACACACAAACACACACACCCACATAGAAACCACACACAAACACAGATGCACAGAAACCACACACACAAACCACACACAAACATACACAAACATACACAAACACACAGAAACCACACACAAACATACACAAACATACACAAACACACAGAAACCACACACAAATATACACAAACACAGACGCACAGAAACCGCACACAAACATACACAAACACACAGAAACCGCACACAAACATACAAACACACACGTACAGAAACCACGCACAAACACACACGCCACTCTCCCTATGTACAAAGGCTAATATCAATGAGAACATAGCATTTCACAAGAGGTCAGATGGCTTTGTCCCGTAGCAGGATGTATAATAATGAGTATAATAATATGTAGAATTTGTCAGTGGGGTCTGGCTCGGCGACATCTCTATGACAGGAGACGTTTCATTGTTGTGACTTACTGAAATGAGGGACAATTCAATCACGTTTTGCAACAGAGTTAAACGTCTGTGTTCAGAGCGGCCATTATTTCCAAACCAACCTTTTCTTTAGGAACCTACCTAATTATCCACAGACTACTAATGGCTTCTGAAGCTTCAAACAAAAGCACACAAAAGCATGCTCGTGAAACGCACGCACGCACACGCACAGAGAGTGCATCAAGAAGGAAGACATTTTACTAAGAAATTCCAAGAATCCTGAAATAATAAGTCAACTTGGAAAGAAAGAAGCTTCTACAATGATCTCATCTCAATGTATTGTTGGAAATAAGACCTATAGTGATCATGATGTTATTTCATGTCAATTTAATGATTTTTTTTGTGAATGTGGGTTCCTCTGTCAAAGACAATTAAGAAAGCTGGATTACATTAAGGGACATTTTGTAACGGTCGTCGTATGAAGGAGGAGAGGAGGACCAAGGTGCAGCGTGGTATGTGTCCATATTTATTAAAATGAACAGAGAAATAACAAAAATAACAAAGAGAAACAACCGAAAACAGTTCTGGCTGGTGCAGACACACAACAGAAAACAGTTCTGGCTGGTGCAGACACACAACAGAAAACAGTTCTGGCTGGTGCAGACACACAACAGAAAACAGTTCTGGCTGGTGCAGACACACAACAGAAAACAGTTCTGGCTGGTGCAGACACACAACAGAAAACAGTTCTGGCTGGTGCAGACACACAACAGAAAACAGTTCTGGCTGGTGCAGACACACAACAGAAAACAGTTCTGGCTGGTGCAGACACACAACAGAAAACAGTTCTGGCTGGTGCAGACACACAACAGAAAACAGTTCTGGCTGGTGCAGACACACAACAGAAAACAGTTCTGGCTGGTGCAGACACACAACAGAAAACAGTTCTGGCTGGTGCAGACACACACCAGAAAACAGAAAACAATCACCCACGAAACACAATAGTAAACAGGCTCCCTAAATATGGTTCTCAATCAGGGACAACGATTGACAGCTGCCTCTGATTGAGAACCATACCAGGCCAAACACAGAAAAAGAAAATCATAGAAAAACTAACATAGACAACCCACCCAACTCACTAAGGTCAGAACGTGACAGTACCCCCCCCCCCCCCCCCCAAAGGTGCGGCCGCAAAACCTGAACCTATGGGAGAGGGTCTGGGTGGGTGTCTGTCCGCGGTGGCGGCTCTGGCGCGGGACGTGGACCCCACTCCACCATAGTCCATGTCCGCCTCTTAGCCCGCCTCCATGGCCTCTTTAGAGTGGCGACGATCGCCGCCGACCTCGGACTGGGGACCCTAGCCACGGGTCCCGAATGGACGGGAGACTCCGGCAGCACCGGACGACCGGGAGACTCCGGCAGCTCCTGACTGACGGGCGGCTCCGGCAGCTCCTGGCTGACTGGCGGCTCCGGCAGTTCCTGACTGACGGGCGGCTCCGGAAGCTCAGGACTGACGGGCGGCTCCGGCAGCTCAGGACTAACGGGCGGCTCCGGCAGCTCAGGACTGACAGGCGGCTCCGGCAGCTCAGGACTGACGGGCGGCTCCGGCAGCTCCTGGCTGACGGGCGGCTCCGGCAGCTCAGGACTGACAGGCGGCTCCGGCAGCTCAGGACTGACGGGCGGCTCCGGCAGCTCCTGACTAACGGGCAGCTCTGACAGCTCCTGACTGACGGTCCTGACTGACGGGTGGCTCCAGCAGCTCCTGACTGACGGGCAGCTCTGGCAGCTCCTGACTGACGGTCCTGACTGACGGTCCTGACTGACGGGCGGCTCAACCCTACCTGGCTGAATGCTCCCCGTAGCCAGGCCAGTGCGGCGAGGTGGAACAGCCCGCACTGGGCTGTGCTGGCGAACCGGGGATACCATGCGTAGGGCTGGTGCCATGTACCCTGGCACGGGGAGACGCACTGGAGACCAGATGCGCTGAGCCGGCTTCATGGCACCCGGGCTCGATGCCCACTCTAGCCCGGCCGATACGAGGCGCTGCTATGTACCGCACTGGGCTATGCCTGCGCACCGGGGACACCGTGCGCCTCACGGCATAACACAGTGCCTGCCCATTCCACCTCTCTCCACGGTAAGCACGGGGAGTTGGCTCAGGTCTCCTACCTGACTTATCCACACTCCCCGTGTGCCACCCTCACAATACATTTTTGGGGCTGCCTCTGGGGCTTCCTTGACCGCCGTGCCAACTCCATTCTCCGGTATCCCTCACATTGTTCCAGAGAATCCCAGGCGGGCTCCGGCACTCTCCCTGGGTCGACCGACCACCTCTCTATTTCGTCCCATGTTGTAACCTCCTCCAGATAGCGCTGCTCCTTACCACATTGCTTGGTTCTTTGGTGATGGGTGATTCTGTAATGGTCGTCGTATGAAGGAGAAGAGGAGGACCAAGGTGCAGCGTGGTATGTGTCAATATTTATTAAAAAGAACACGGAAATAACAAAAATATCAAAGAGAAACAACCGAAAAAACACACAACAGAAAACAATCACAGACGAAACACAATAGAAAACAGGCTCCCTAAATATGGTTCTCATTCAGGGACAACGGTTGACAGCTGCCTCTGATTGAGAACCATACCAGGCCAAACACAGAAATAGCAAATCATAGAAAAACTCACATAGACAACCCACCCAACTCATGCCCTGACCATACTAAAACAAAGACATAACAAAAGAACTAAGGTCAGAACGTGACACATTTCCCTTCTCTGCTTCAGTATGATCCTCCCAATGTAATGGAGGTCATTGGTAGCTTAAAGAACTCAGCAGCGGGTCATGATGAGATGGGTGCCTCTTTGGTGAAATCAGTGTTTTTCTGGATTACTGAGCCTCTATCACACCAAATCTATGCAAACTGGTATTGCTCCTAAAGATTAGAAAATTGCCAAAGTTATCCCCCTCTATAAATCTGGGGATCCGCAAAACACCAGTCTCGACGTCAACAGTGAAGAGGCAACTCCGGGATGCTGGCGTTCTTGGCAGAGTTGCAAAGAAAAAGCCATATCTGAGGCTGTCTAATAAAAAGAAAATATTAAGATGGGCTATGAAGTAGTAGTACACAGCGTTGTACGAGATCTTCAGTTTCTTGGCAATTTCTCGCATGGAATAGCCTTCATTTCTCAGAACAAGAATAGACTGACGAGTTTCAGAAGAAAGTTCTTTGTTTCTGGACATTTTGAGCCGGTAATCGAACTCACATGCTCCAGATACTCAACTAGTCTAAAGAAGGCCAGTTTTATTGCTTCTTTAATCAGAACAACAGTTTTCACATGTGCTAACATAATTGCAAAATGGTTTTCTAATGATCAATTAGCCTTTTAAAATGATAAACTTGTATTAGCTAACACAACATGCCCTTGGAACACAGGAGTGATGGTTGCTGATAATGGACCTCAGTACGCTTATGTAGATATTCCATTAAAAATCAGCCGTTTCCAGCTACAATAATCATTTACAACATTAACAATGTCTATACTGTATTTCTGATCAATGTGATGTTATTTTAATGGACAAAAAAATAGATATTCTTTCAAAAACAAGGACATTTCTAAGTGACCCCAAACTTTTGAATGATAGTGTGTGTATATATACAGTGGGGCAAAAAAGTATTTAGTCAGCCACCAATTGTGCAAGTTCAAAAGTTTATCTCAATACTTTGTTATATACCCTTTGTTGGCAATGACAGAGGTCAAACGTTTTCTGTAAGTCTTCACAATGTTTTCACACACTGTTGCTGGTATTTTGGCCCATTCCTCCATGCAGATCTCCTCTATGCAGATCTCCTCTAGAGAAGACAAACTAACAACCTCCTCTAATTACCTGGAACCATCTGCACATTAGTTTAAGGAACTCAATGTCTTGTCTATTTACAACATTAATGTACGCCAATTATGCACTTTCATCTACAAATACTTCCCAAACAGTTGAACTAAACCCTTCAATGGATTCTTCCAGGTTCATTCTGAAATCAATCTATATAACACAAGACACTGTGATAACCTTCACCCTCTCCACTGCCGCACCTCACATAGTCAATTCTCTATCAGATACAGAGGTGCCATACTCTGGAATTCTCACATTGCCAAAACATCATCATCCCTCAATAACTCCAAGCGAAGACTGGAGGTCAGCCTGATGAACCAAACTACTCCATAATCTCCTCCAGAAAGCCTAACTCTCACACACATTTAAACATTATTATTTTATTTTTTGTGTGATTACTGATCAAATAATTTATACGTTTATAATTAGTAGGTTTTGTTATCTGTTTTAACAAACCTTTTAAATGGTCTTACTTATGTATTGTATATATTATTTTGGTGGTGTGGTTTTCATGTCAGCCCTTGGGCTTTAGACCACACCTGCACACAGGTATTTTATATGTGTTGTATATATTATTTTGGTACTTCCGTGTTGTATATATTATTTTGGTACTTATGTGTTGTATATATTATTTTGGTACTTATGTGTTGTATGTATTATTTTGGTACTTATGTGTTGTATATATTATTTTGGTACTTATGTGTTGTATGTATTATTTTGGTACTTATGTGTTGTATATATTATTTTGGTACTTATGTGTTGTATATATTATTTTGGTACTTATGTGTTGTATATATTATTTTGGTACTTATGTGTTGTATATATTATTTTGGTACTTATGTGTTGTACATATTATTTTGGTACTTATGTGTTGTATATATTATTTTGGTACTTATGTGTTGTATATATTATTTTGGTACTTATGTGTTGTATATATTATTTTGGTACTTATGTGTTGTATATATTATTTTGGTACTTATGTGTTGTATATATTATTTTGGTACTTATGTGTTGTATATATTATTTTGGTACTTATGTGTTGTATGTATTATTTTGGTACTTATGTGTTGTATGTATTATTTTGGTACTTATGTGTTGTATATATTATTTTGGTGGTGTGGTTTTCATGTCAGCCCTTGGGCTTTAGACCACACCTGCACACAGGTATTTTATATGTGTTTTTATCTGTATTGTTGTCTATCAGTTGTTTTAAATGTGTTTTTATCTGTATTGTTGTCTATCAGATGTTTTAAGTGTGTTTTTATCTGTATTGTTGTCTATCAGATGTTTTACATGTGTTTTTATCTGTATTGTTGTCTATCAGTTGTTTTAAGTGTGTTTTTATCTGTATTGTTGTCTATCAGATGTTTTAAATGTGTTTGTATCTGTATTGTTGTCTATCAGTTGTTTTAAATGTGTTTTTATCTGTATTGTTGTCTATCAGTTGTTTTAAGTGTGTTTTTATCTGTATTGTTGTCTATCAGATGTTTTAAATGTGTTTGTATCTGTATTGTTGTCTATCAGTTGTTTTAAATGTGTTTTTATCTGTATTGTTGTCTATCAGTTGTTTTAAGTGTGTTTTTATCTGTATTGTTGTCTATCAGATGTTTTAAATGTGTTTTTATCTGTATTGTTGTCTATCAGATGTTTTAAATGTGTTTTTATCTGTATTGTTGTCTATCAGATGTTTTAAATGTGTTTTTATCTGTATTGTTGTCTATCAGATGTTTTAAATGTGTTTTTATCTGTATTGTTGTCTATCAGATGTTTTAAATGTGTTTTTATCTGTATTGTTGTCCATCTGTTGTTTTCTTTGGTGCAATGAAAAAGTGCATGTATTTGCAGACGGTGTTCGTGTTGACATTGATCTCGGTCAGTGGACACTGCCATTAAAAGAGCACCAGAGACCACATAGGCACTACAGATGATCACTCTCTCTCTGACTGCACTTCACAGACATCTGGCTCACTATCGTAAACACAGTGAGAGGATTGGATGCAGCTGATAGTCAAACCCTGTCGGCATCCCAAATGGCACCCTATTCCCTCTGTAGTGGACTACTTTTGACCAGGGCATTATACCCTGAGTGTACAAAACAGAAAACACCTGCTCTTTCCATGACATAGACTGACCAGGTGAAATCTATGATCCCTTATTGATGTCACCTGTTAAATCCACTTTGATCAGTGTTGATGAAGGGGAAGAGAAGAGATAGGTTAAATAAGGATTTTTAAGCCTTATTGAGATATGGCTTGTGTATGTGCCAATGGGCAAGACAACATAATTAAGTGCCTTTGAATTGGGTATGGTAGTAGGTAGCACTGGTTTGAGTGTGTCAAGAACTGCAACGCCGCTGGGTTTTTCAACAGTTTCCGATGTGTATCAACAATGGTCTATCACCCATAGGACATCAAGCCAACTTGACACAACTGTGGGAAGCATTGGAGTCAACATGGGCCAGCATTCCTGTGGAACCCTTTCGACACCTTGCAGAGACCATGCCCCGACAAATTGAGGCTGTTCTGAGGGCAAAAGCAATGCAACTTAATATTAGGAAGGTGATCCTAATGTTTAGTACACTCAGTGTAAAGGAAATAGGATGCTTTTGGGACACAGGCTCTACATTGCGCTTTAAATGCAGCTGGCTCAGTATCAGACAGACAGTGGTACAGCTGCATAGATAGATCATTCACCCTAACCCAGTCCTCCCTATATTCTCACTATTCAAATAACTGAAATGTCTTTTTTTTTTCATTTTTAAAAGCACCTCATGATCTCATTACTTTCTGCTATCATGCTGGATAAAAGCGTTTCTAGTTTAATTTGTAACCTTTTCCAAACGTTTTGACAGTGAGCACTGCAGGTGTCTACATTCCCACTATGTAGCAAATACTATACTACTGGAGGAGCAACACTCCTGGCACAACCAAGACACACATTACTGAAGACAAAACACAGGATTAGGTTGTTTACTTAGACAATAAACCTGTCACGTTCTGACCTTAGTTCCTTTGTTTTTGTCTTTGTTTTAGTATGGTCAGGGCGTGAGTTGGGGTGGGCAGTCTATGTTTTTTTTTTCTATGTTGGTTTTTGAGTTCGGCCTAGTATGGTTCTCAATCAGAGGCCGCTGTCAATTGTTGTCCCTAATTGAGAATCATATTTAGGTAGCCTGGGTTTCACTTTTGGTTTGTGGGTGTTTGTTTTCCGTGTGAGTGTTTGGTCCACACGGTACTGTGTTGGTTTGTGTGTGTTTGTTTTCCGTGTGAGTGTTTGGTCCACACGGTACTGTTTCGGTTTTCCTTCGTTCACTTTATTGTTTTGTATTTCAGTGTTCAGTTGGTTTCATTAAATATTACATCATGAACACTTACCACGCTGCGCTTTGGTCCGATCCTTCTTCCACCTCTGAATGCCATTACAAAACCAGACTTACTATCAGAATGTTTAATTGTACATCAGACAACTAACCAGACTTACAGTACTTTGACAATAAAGCAGACTTACTCTACACAATAAACCAGACCTTTAGACAATAAACCAGACTTTGACAATAAAGCAGACTTACTTTAGACAATAAACCAGACCTTTAGAAAATAAACAAGACTTAATTTAGACAATTAACCAGACTTACCTTGGACAATAAACCAGACTTACTTTAGACAATAAACCAGACTTACTTTAGACAATAAACCAGACTTACTTTAGACAATAAACCAGACTTACTTTAGACAATAAACCAGACCTTTAGAAAATAAACAAGACTTAATTTAGACAATTAACCAGACTTACCTTGGACAATAAACCAGACTTACTTTAGACAATAAACCAGACTTACTTTAGACAATAAACCAGACTTACTTTAGACAATTAACCAGACTTACTTTGGACAATAAACCAGACTTACTTTAGACAATAAAGCAGACTTACTTTGGACAATAAACCAGACTTACTTTAGACATTAAACCAGACATACTTCAGACAATTAACCAGACATACTTCAGACAATTAACCAGACATACTTCAGACAATTAACCAGACTTACTTTGGACAATAAACCAGACTTACTTTAGACAATAAAGCAGACTTACTATTGGAATGTTTCGTTGTACTTTGGTGACCAATTGTTGTTCTTGGTCTTGGTGGTGAACTTGCGTTTCTTGTCGGCGAGGTGCGGCCCAACCGCATTCACCTCCACGAACGGTCGGAACATGGCATTGGTCTGCCAGCTTAGGTTGTTGACCCCCACCACTGGAGAGAAATGACAGACACACATCAATCAATAAGTCAATAAAAAAATATGTCAATCAATCAGTCGATCAGTCAATCAATCAATCAATCAATCAATCAATCAGTCAATCAAATCATCCACCCATGCACACATCGATCCACCCACTCACCCACCCATATCCATCCATCCACTATGCAAACTGAAATAGGATACTTGTTCTAAAATCCCTGGTCTTTTAAATAAAGCACTTGTTCTTAAACTACTGGTCATTGAGTGTGAGTCACTCAGGCTGCATTTACACAGGCAGCCCAATTTTGAAATAGTTTTCAATAATGTATCTTTTGGCCAATTATCAGCTCTGAAAAAGATCTGATGTGAAATGATCTGAGGTGATTGGTCAAAAGAAGAAATATCAGATGCTCTGTCTGACTAGTGTTCTGTAAAATAAGGTTTAAACCGCTGGTCTCTGTCTGACTAGTGTTCTGTAAAATAAGGTTTAAACCGCTGGTCTCTGTCTCTGTCTGACTAGTGTTCTGTAAAATAAGGTTTAAACCGCTGGTCTCTGTCTGACTAGTGTTCTGTAAAATAAGGTTTAAACCGCTGGTCTCTGTCTCTGTCTGACTAGTGTTCTGTAAAATAAGGTTTAAACCGCTGGTCTCTGTCTGACTAGTGTTCTGTAATATAAGGTTTAAACCGCTGGTCTCTGTCTCTGTCTGACTGGTGTTCTGTAAAATAAGGTTTAAACCGCTGGTCTCTGACTGACTAGTGTTCTGTAAAATAAGGTTTAAACCGCTGGTCTCTGTCTCTGACTGACTAGTGTTCTGTAAAATAAGGTTTAAACCGCTGGTCTCTGTCTCTGTCTGACTAGTGTTCTGTAAAATAAGGTTTAAACCGCTGGTCTCTGACTGACTAGTGTTCTGTAAAATAAGGTTTAAACCGCTGGTCTCTGTCTCTGACTGACTAGTGTTCTGTAAAATAAGGTTTAAACCGCTGGTCTCTGACTGACTAGTGTTCTGTAAAATAAGGTTTAAACCGCTGGTCTCTGACTGACTAGTGTTCTGTAAAATAAGGTTTTAACCGCTGGTCTCTGTCTCTGTCTGACTAGTGTTCTGTAAAATAATGTTTAAACCGCTGGTCTCTGTCTGACTAGTGTTCTGTAAAATAAGGTTTAAACCGCTGGTCTCTGTCTGACTAGTGTTCTGTAAAATAAGGTTTAAACCGCTGGTCTCTGTCTGACTAGTGTTCTGTAAAATAAGGTTTAAACCGCTGGTCTCTGTCTCTGACTGACTAGTGCTCTGTAAAATAAGGTTTTAACCGCTGGTCTCTGTCTCTGTCTGACTAGTGTTCTGTAAAATAAGGTTTAAACCGCTGGTCTCTGTCTGACTAGTGTTCTGTAAAATAAGGTTTAAACCGCTGGTCTCTGTCTGACTAGTGTTCTGTAAAATAAGGTTTAAACCGCTGGTCTCTGTCTCTGACTGACTAGTGTTCTGTAAAATAAGGTTTAAACCGCTGGTCTCTGTCTGACTAGTGTTCTGTAAAATAAGGTTTAAACCGCTGGTCTCTGTCTCTGACTGACTAGTGTTCCGTAAAAAAAGGTTTTAACCGCTGGTCTCTGTCTGACTAGTGTTCTGTAAAACAAGGTTTAAACCGCTGGTCTCTGACTGACTAGTGTTCTGTAAAATAAGGTTTAAACCGCTGGTCTCTGTCTGACTAGTGTTCTGTAAAATAAGGTTTAAACCGCTGGTCTCTGTCTGACTAGTATTCTGTAAAATAAGGTTTAAACCGCTGGTCTCTGTCTGACTAGTGTTCTGTAAAATAAGGTTTAAACCGCTGGTCTCTGTCTGACTAGTGTTCTGTAAAATAAGGTTTAAACCGCTGGTCTCTGTCTGACTAGTGTTCTGTAAAATAAGGTTTAAACCGCTGGTCTCTGTCTTTGTCTGACTAGTGTTCTGTAAAATAAGGTTTAAACCGCTGGTCTCTGTCTGACTGGTGTTCTGTAAAATAATGTTTAAACCGCTGGTCTCTGTCTCTGTCTGACTGGTGTTCTGTAAAATAAGGTTTAAACCGCTGGTCTCTGTCTCTGTCTGACTAGTGTTCTGTAAAATAAGGTTTAAACCGCTGGTCTCTGTCTGACTAGTGTTCTGTAAAATAAGGTTCAAACAGCTGGTCTCTGTCTCTGTCTGACTGGTGTTCTGTAAAATAAGGTTTTAACCGCTGGTCTCTGACTGACTAGTGTTCTGTAAAATAAGGTTTAAACCGCTGGTCTCTGTCTCTGTCTGACTAGTGTTCTGTAAAATAAGGTTTAAACCGCTGGTCTCTGTCTCTGTCTGACTAGTGTTCTGTAAAATAAGGTTTTAACCGCTGGTCTCTGACTGACTAGTGTTCTGTAAAATAAGGTTTAAACCGCTGGTCTCTGTCTCTGACTGACTAGTGTTCTGTAAAATAAGGTTTAAACCGCTGGTCTCTGTCTCTGACTGACTAGTGTTCTGTAAAATAATGTTTAAACCGCTGGTCTCTGTCTCTGTCTGACTAGTGTTCTGTAAAATAAGGTTTAAACCGCTGGTCTCTGTCTGACTGGTGTTCTGTAAAATAATGTTTAAACCGCTGGTCTCTGTCTCTGTCTGACTGGTGTTCTGTAAAATAAGGTTTAAACCGCTGGTCTCTGTCTCTGACTGACTAGTGTTCTGTAAAATAAGGTTTAAACCGCTCGTCTCTGTCTCTGTCTGACTAGTGTTCTGTAAAATAAGGTTTAAACCGCTGGTCTCTGTCTGACTGGTGTTCTGTAAAATAATGTTTAAACCGCTGGTCTCTGTCTCTGTCTGACTGGTGTTCTGTAAAATAAGGTTTAAACCGCTGGTCTCTGACTGACTAGTGTTCTGTAAAATAAGGTTTAAACCGCTGGTCTCTGTCTCTGACTGACTAGTGTTCTGTAAAATAAGGTTTAAACCGCTGGTCTCTGTCTCTGTCTGACTAGTGTTCTGTAAAATAAGGTTTAAACCGCTGGTCTCTGTCTGACTAGTGTTCTGTAAAATAAGGTTTAAACCGCTGGTCTCTGACTGACTAGTGTTCTGTAAAATAAGGTTTAAACCGCTGGTCTCTGTCTGACTAGTGTTCTGTAAAATAAGGTTTAAACCGCTGGTCTCTGTCTGACTAGTGTTCTGTAAAATAAGGTTTAAACCGCTGGTCTCTGTCTCTGTCTGACTAGTGTTCTGTAAAATAAGGTTTAAACCGCCGGTCTCTGTCTGACTAGTGTTCTGTAAAATAAGGTTTAAACCGCTGGTCTCTGTCTCTGACTGACTAGTGTTCTGTAAAATAAGGTTTAAACCGCTGGTCTCTGTCTGACTAGTGTTCTGTAAAATAAGGTTTAAACCGCTGGTCTCTGTCTCTGACTGACTAGTGTTCTGTAAAATAAGGTTTAAACCGCTGGTCTCTGTCTGACTAGTGTTCTGTAAAATAAGGTTTAAACCGCTGGTCTCTGTCTCTGACTGACTAGTGTTCCGTAAAAAAAGGTTTTAACCGCTGGTCTCTGTCTGACTAGTGTTCTGTAAAATAAGGTTTAAACCGCTGGTCTCTGACTGACTAGTGTTCTGTAAAATAAGGTTTAAACCGCTGGTCTCTGTCTGACTAGTGTTCTGTAAAATAAGGTTTAAACCGCTGGTCTCTGTCTGACTAGTGTTCTGTAAAATAAGGTTTTAACCGCTGGTCTCTGTCTGACTAGTGTTCTGTAAAATAAGGTTTAAACCGCTGGTCTCTGACTCTGACTGACTAGTGTTCTGTAAAATAAGGTTTAAACCGCTGGTCTCTGTCTGACTGGTGTTCTGTAAAATAAGGTTTAAACCGCTGGTCTCTGTCTGACTAGTGTTCTGTAAAATAAGGTTTAAACCGCTGGTCTCTGACTCTGACTGACTAGTGTTCTGTAAAATAAGGTTTAAACCGCTGGTCTCTGACTGACTAGTGTTCTGTAAAATAAGGTTTTAACCACTGGTCTCTGTCTCTGACTGACTAGTGTTCTGTAAAATAAGGTTTTAACCGCTGGTCTCTGACTGACTAGTGTTCTGTAAAATAAGGTTTAAACCGCTGGTCTCTGTCTCTCTCTGACTAGTGTTCTGTAAAATAAGCTTTAAAACGCTGGTCTCTGTCTCTGTCTGACTAGTGTTCTGTAAAGTAAGGTTTAAACCGCTGGTCTCTGTCTCTGTCTGACTAGTGTTCTGTAAAATAAGCTTTAAAACGCTGGTCTCTGTCTCTGACTGACTAGTGTTCTGTAAAGTAAGGTTTAAACCGCTGGTCTCTGTCTGACTAGTGTTCTGTAAAATAAGGTTTTAACTGCTGGTCTCTGTCTGACTAGTGTTCTGTAAAATAAGGTTTAAACCGCTGGTCTCTGACTGACTAGTGTTCTGTAAAATAAGGTTTAAACCGCTGGTCTCTGTCTCTGACTGACTAGTGTTCTGTAAAATAAGGTTTAAACCGCTGGTCTCTGTCTCTGTCTTACTAGTGTTCTGTAAAATAAAGTTTTAACCACTGGTCTCTGTCTGACTAGTGTTCTGTAAAATAAGGTTTTAACTGCTGATCTCTGTCTGACTAGTGTTCTGTAAAATAAGGTTTAAACCGCTGGTCTCTGAATGACTAGTGTTCTGTAAAATAAGGTTTAAACCACTGGTCTCTGTCTCTGACTGACTAGTGTTCTGTAAAATAAGGTTTAAACCGCTGGTCTCTGTCTCTGTCTTACTAGTGTTCTGTAAAATAAGGTTTAAATCGCTGGTCTCTGTCTCTGACTTACTAGTGTTCTGTAAAATAAGGTTTAAACCGCTGGTCTCTGTCTCTGACTTACTAGTGTTCTGTAAAATAAGGTTTAAACTGCTGGTCTCTGACTGACTAGTGTTCTGTAAAATAAGGTTTAAACCGCTGGTCTCTGTCTCTGTCTTACTAGTGTTCTGTAAAATAAGGTTTAAACCGCTGGTCTCTGTCTCTGTCTGACTAGTGTTCTGTAAAATAAGGTTTAAACCGCTGGTCTCTGTCTCTGTCTGACTGGTGTTCTGTAAAATAAGGTTTAAACCGCTGGTCTCTGACTGACTAGTGTTCTGTAAAATAAGCTTTAAACCGCTGGTCTCTGTCTCTGTCTGACTAGTGTTCTGTAAAATAAGGTTTAAACCGCTGGTCTCTGTCTCTGTCTGACTAGTGTTCTGTAAAATAAGGTTTAAACCGCTGGTCTCTGTCTCTGTCTGACTAGTGTTCTGTAAAATAAGCTTTAAACCGCTGGTCTCTGTCTCTGTCTGACTAGTGTTCTGTAAAATAAGGTTTAAACCGCTGGTCTCTGTCTCTGACTTACTAGTGTTCTGTAAAATAAGGTTTAAACCGCTGGTCTCTGTCTGACTAGTGTTCTGTAAAATAAGGTTTAAACCGCTGGTCTCTGTCTGACTAGTGTTCTGTAAAATAAGGTTTAAACCGCCGGTCTCTGTCTGACTAGTGTTCTGTAAAATAAGCTTTAAAACGCTGGTCTCTGTCTCTGACTGACTAGTGTTCTGTAAAATAAGGTTTAAACCGCTGGTCTCTCTCTGACTAGTGTTCTGTAAAATAAGCTTTAAAACGCTGGTCTCTGTCTCTGTCTGACTAGTGTTCTGTAAAATAAGGTTTAAACCGCTGGTCTCTGTCTGACTAGTGTTCTGTAAAATAAGGTTTTAACTGCTGGTCTCTGTCTGACTAGTGTTCTGTAAAATAAGGTTTAAACCGCTGGTCTCTGACTGACTAGTGTTCTGTAAAATAAGGTTTAAACCGCTGGTCTCTGTCTCTGACTGACTAGTGTTCTGTAAAATAAGGTTTAAACCGCTGGTCTCTGTCTCTGTCTTACTAGTGTTCTGTAAAATAAAGTTTTAACCGCTGGTCTCTGTCTGACTAGTGTTCTGTGAAATAAGGTTTTAACTGCTGATCTCTGTCTGACTAGTGTTCTGTAAAATAAGGTTTAAACCGCTGGTCTCTGAATGACTAGTGTTCTGTAAAATAAGGTTTAAACCGCTGGTCTCTGTCTCTGACTGACTAGTGTTCTGTAAAATAAGGTTTAAACCGCTGGTCTCTGTCTCTGTCTTACTAGTGTTCTGTAAAATAAGGTTTAAATCGCTGGTCTCTGTCTCTGACTTACTAGTGTTCTGTAAAATAAGGTTTAAACCGCTGGTCTCTGTCTCTGACTTACTATTGTTCTGTAAAATAAGGTTTAAACTGCTGGTCTCTGTCTGACTAGTGTTCTGTAAAATAAGGTTTTAACCGCTGGTCTCTGACTGACTAGTGTTCTGTAAAATAAGGTTTAAACCGCTGGTCTCTGTCTCTGTCTGACTAGTGTTCTGTAAAATAAGGTTTAAACCGCTGGTCTCTGTCTGACTAGTGTTCTGTAAAATAAGGTTTTAACTGCTGGTCTCTGTCTGACTAGTGTTCTGTAAAATAAGGTTTAAACCGCTGGTCTCTGACTGACTAGTGTTCTGTAAAATAAGGTTTAAACCGCTGGTCTCTGTCTCTGACTGACTAGTGTTCTGTAAAATAAGGTTTAAACCGCTGGTCTCTGTCTCTGTCTGACTGGTGTTCTGTAAAATAAGGTTTTAACCGCTGGTCTCTGACTGACTAGTGTTCTGTAAAATAAGGTTTAAACCGCTGGTCTCTGTCTCTGTCTGACTAGTGTTCTGTAAAATAAGGTTTAAACCGCTGGTCTCTGTCTGACTAGTGTTCTGTAAAATAAGGTTTTAACTGCTGGTCTCTGTCTGACTAGTGTTCTGTAAAATAAGGTTTAAACCGCTGGTCTCTGACTGACTAGTGTTCTGTAAAATAAGGTTTAAACCGCTGGTCTCTGTCTCTGACTGACTAGTGTTCTGTAAAATAAGGTTTAAACCGCTGGTCTCTGTCTCTGTCTGACTGGTGTTCTGTAAAATAAGGTTTTAACCGCTGGTCTCTGACTGACTAGTGTTCTGTAAAATAAGGTTTAAACCGCTGGTCTCTGTCTCTGTCTGACTAGTGTTCTGTAAAATAAGGTTTAAACCGCTGGTCTCTGACTGACTAGTGTTCTGTAAAATAAGGTTTTAACTGCTGATCTCTGTCTGACTAGTGTTCTGTAAAATAAGGTTTAAACCGCTGGTCTCTGAATGACTAGTGTTCTGTAAAATAAGGTTTAAACCGCTGGTCTCTGTCTCTGACTGACTAGTGTTCTGTAAAATAAGGTTTAAACCGCTGGTCTCTGTCTCTGTCTTACTAGTGTTCTGTAAAATAAGGTTTAAATCGCTGGTCTCTGTCTCTGACTTACTAGTGTTCTGTAAAATAAGGTTTAAACCGCTGGTCTCTGTCTCTGTCTGACTAGTGTTCTGTAAAATAAGGTTTAAACTGCTGGTCTCTGACTGACTAGTGTTCTGTAAAATAAGGTTTAAACCGCTGGTCTCTGTCTCTGTCTGACTAGTGTTCTGTAAAATAAGGTTTTAACCGCTGGTCTCTGACTGACTAGTGTTCTGTAAAATAAGGTTTAAACCGCTGGTCTCTGTCTCTGTCTGACTAGTGTTCTGTAAAATAAGGTTTAAACCGCTGGTCTCTGTCTGACTAGTGTTCTGTAAAATAAGGTTTTAACTGCTGGTCTCTGTCTGACTAGTGTTCTGTAAAATAAGGTTTTAACTGCTGGTCTCTGACTGACTAGTGTTCTGTAAAATAAGGTTTAAACCGCTGGTCTCTGTCTCTGACTGACTAGTGTTCTGTAAAATAAGGTTTAAACCGCTGGTCTCTGTCTCTGTCTTACTAGTGTTCTGTAAAATAAGGTTTAAACCGCTGGTCTCTGTCTCTGACTTACTAGTGTTCTGTAAAATAAGGTTTAAACCGCTGGTCTCTGTCTCTGACTTACTAGTGTTCTGTAAAATAAGGTTTAAACCGCTGGTCTCTGACTGACTAGTGTTCTGTAAAATAAGGTTTAAACCGCTGGTCTCTGTCTCTGTCTGACTAGTGTTCTGTAAAATAAGGTTTAAACCGCTGGTCTCTGTCTCTGTCTGACTAGTGTTCTGTAAAATAAGGTTTAAACCGCTGGTCTCTGTCTCTGTCTGACAAGTGTTCTGTAAAATAAGGTTTAAACCGCTGGTCTCTGTCTGACTAGTGTTCTGTAAAATAAGGTTTTAACTGCTGGTCTCTGTCTGACTAGTGTTCTGTAAAATAAGGTTTAAACCGCTGGTCTCTGACTGACTAGTGTTCTGTAAAATAAGGTTTAAACCGCTGGTCTCTGTCTCTGACTGACTAGTGTTCTGTAAAATAAGGTTTAAACCGCTGGTCTCTGTCTCTGTCTTACTAGTGTTCTGTAAAATAAGGTTTAAACCGCTGGTCTCTGTCTCTGACTTACTAGTGTTCTGTAAAATAAGGTTTAAACCGCTGGTCTCTGTCTCTGACTTACTAGTGTTCTGTAAAATAAGGTTTAAACCGCTGGTCTCTGTCTCTGTCTGACTAGTGTTCTGTAAAATAAGGTTTTAACCGCTGGTCTCTGACTGACTAGTGTTCTGTAAAATAAGGTTTAAACCGCTGGTCTCTGTCTCTGTCTGACTAGTGTTCTGTAAAATAAAGTTTTAACCGCTGGTCTCTGTCTGACTAGTGTTCTGTAAAATAAGGTTTAAACCGCTGGTCTCTGTCTCTGACTGACTAGTGTTCTGTAAAATAAGGTTTAAACCGCTGGTCTCTGTCTCTGTCTTACTAGTGTTCTGTAAAATAAGGTTTTAACCGCTGGTCTCTGACTGACTAGTGTTCTGTAAAATAAGGTTTAAACCGCTGGTCTCTGTCTCTGTCTGACTAGTGTTCTGTAAAATAAGGTTTAAACCGCTGGTCTCTGTCTGACTATTGTTCTGTAAAACAAGGTTTTAACTGCTGGTCTCTGTCTGACTAGTGTTCTGTAAAATAAGGTTTAAACCGCTGGTCTCTGTCTGACTAGTGTTCTGTAAAATAAGGTTTAAACCGCTGGTCTCTGTCTCTGTCTTACTAGTGTTCTGTAAAACAAGGTTTTAACCGCTGGTCTCTGACTGACTAGTGTTCTGTAAAATAAGGTTTAAACCGCTGGTCTCTGTCTCTGTCTGACAAGTGTTCTGTAAAATAAGGTTTAAACCGCTGGTCTCTGTCTGACTAGTGTTCTGTAAAACAAGGTTTAAACCGCTGGTCTCTGACTGACTAGTGTTCTGTAAAATAAGGTTTAAACCGCTGGTCTCTGTCTCTGTCTGACTAGTGTTCTGTAAAATAAGGTTTAAACCGCTGGTCTCTGTCTGAATAGTGTTCTGTAAAATAAGGTTTTAAATGCTGGTCTCTGTCTGAATAGTGTTCTGTAAAATAAGGTTTTAAATGCTGGTCTCTGTCTGACTAGTGTTCTGTAAAATAAGGTTTAAACCGCTGGTCTCTGTCTGACTAGTGTTCTGTAAAATAAGGTTTTAACCGCTGGTCTCTGTCTCTGACTGACTAGTGTTCTGTAAAATAAGGTTTAAACCGCTGGTCTCTGTCTGACTAGTGTTCTGTAAAATAAGGTTTAAACCGCTGGTCTCTCTCTGACTAGTGTTCTGTAAAATAAGCTTTAAAACGCTGGTCTCTGTCTCTGTCTGACAAGTGTTCTGTAAAATAAGGTTTAAACCGCTGGTCTCTGTCTGACTAGTGTTCTGTAAAACAAGGTTTAAACCGCTGGTCTCTGACTGACTAGTGTTCTGTAAAATAAGGTTTAAACCGCTGGTCTCTGTCTCTGTCTGACTAGTGTTCTGTAAAATAAGGTTTAAACCGCTGGTCTCTGTCTGAATAGTGTTCTGTAAAATAAGGTTTTAAATGCTGGTCTCTGTCTGAATAGTGTTCTGTAAAATAAGGTTTTAAATGCTGGTCTCTGTCTGACTAGTGTTCTGTAAAATAAGGTTTAAACCGCTGGTCTCTGTCTGACTAGTGTTCTGTAAAATAAGGTTTTAACCGCTGGTCTCTGTCTCTGACTGACTAGTGTTCTGTAAAATAAGGTTTAAACCGCTGGTCTCTGTCTGACTAGTGTTCTGTAAAATAAGGTTTAAACCGCTGGTCTCTCTCTGACTAGTGTTCTGTAAAATAAGCTTTAAAACGCTGGTCTCTGTCTCTGTCTGACTAGTGTTCTGTAAAATAAGGTTTAAACCGCTGGTCTCTGTCTGACTAGTGTTCTGTAAAATAAGGTTTTAACTGCTGGTCTCTGTCTGACTAGTGTTCTGTAAAATAAGGTTTAAACCGCTGGTCTCTGACTGACTAGTGTTCTGTAAAATAAGGTTTAAACCGCTGGTCTCTGACTGACTAGTGTTCTGTAAAATAAGGTTTAAACCGCTGGTCTCTGTCTCTGACTGACTAGTGTTCTGTAAAATAAGGTTTTAACCGCTGGTCTCTGACTGACTAGTGTTCTGTAAAATAAGGTTTAAACCGCTGGTCTCTGTCTCTGTCTGACTAGTGTTCTGTAAAATAAGGTTTAAACCGCTGGTCTCTGTCTGACTAGTGTTCTGTAAAACAAGGTTTTAACTGCTGGTCTCTGTCTGACTAGTGTTCTGTAAAATAAGGTTTAAACCGCTGGTCTCTGTCTGACTAGTGTTCTGTAAAATAAGGTTTAAACCGCTGGTCTCTGTCTCTGTCTTACTAGTGTTCTGTAAAACAAGGTTTTAACCGCTGGTCTCTGACTGACTAGTGTTCTGTAAAATAAGGTTTAAACCGCTGGTCTCTGTCTCTGTCTGACAAGTGTTCTGTAAAATAAGGTTTAAACCGCTGGTCTCTGTCTGACTAGTGTTCTGTAAAACAAGGTTTAAACCGCTGGTCTCTGACTGACTAGTGTTCTGTAAAATAAGGTTTAAACCGCTGGTCTCTGTCTCTGTCTGACTAGTGTTCTGTAAAATAAGGTTTAAACCGCTGGTCTCTGTCTGAATAGTGTTCTGTAAAATAAGGTTTAAACCGCTGGTCTCTGTCTCTGTCTGACTAGTGTTCTGTAAAATAAGGTTTAAACCGCTGGTCTCTGTCTGACTAGTGTTCTGTAAAATAAGGTTTTAACTGCTGGTCTCTGTCTGACTAGTGTTCTGTAAAATAAGGTTTTAACTGCTGGTCTCTGACTGACTAGTGTTCTGTAAAATAAGGTTTAAACCGCTGGTCTCTGTCTCTGACTGACTAGTGTTCTGTAAAATAAGGTTTAAACCGCTGGTCTCTGTCTCTGTCTTACTAGTGTTCTGTAAAATAAGGTTTAAACCGCTGGTCTCTGTCTCTGACTTACTAGTGTTCTGTAAAATAAGGTTTAAACCGCTGGTCTCTGTCTCTGACTTACTAGTGTTCTGTAAAATAAGGTTTAAACCGCTGGTCTCTGACTGACTAGTGTTCTGTAAAATAAGGTTTAAACCGCTGGTCTCTGTCTCTGTCTGACTAGTGTTCTGTAAAATAAGGTTTAAACCGCTGGTCTCTGTCTCTGTCTGACTAGTGTTCTGTAAAATAAGGTTTAAACCGCTGGTCTCTGTCTCTGTCTGACAAGTGTTCTGTAAAATAAGGTTTAAACCGCTGGTCTCTGTCTGACTAGTGTTCTGTAAAATAAGGTTTTAACTGCTGGTCTCTGTCTGACTAGTGTTCTGTAAAATAAGGTTTAAACCGCTGGTCTCTGACTGACTAGTGTTCTGTAAAATAAGGTTTAAACCGCTGGTCTCTGTCTCTGACTGACTAGTGTTCTGTAAAATAAGGTTTAAACCGCTGGTCTCTGTCTCTGTCTTACTAGTGTTCTGTAAAATAAGGTTTAAACCGCTGGTCTCTGTCTCTGACTTACTAGTGTTCTGTAAAATAAGGTTTAAACCGCTGGTCTCTGTCTCTGACTTACTAGTGTTCTGTAAAATAAGGTTTAAACCGCTGGTCTCTGTCTCTGTCTGACTAGTGTTCTGTAAAATAAGGTTTTAACCGCTGGTCTCTGACTGACTAGTGTTCTGTAAAATAAGGTTTAAACCGCTGGTCTCTGTCTCTGTCTGACTAGTGTTCTGTAAAATAAAGTTTTAACCGCTGGTCTCTGTCTGACTAGTGTTCTGTAAAATAAGGTTTAAACCGCTGGTCTCTGTCTCTGACTGACTAGTGTTCTGTAAAATAAGGTTTAAACCGCTGGTCTCTGTCTCTGTCTTACTAGTGTTCTGTAAAATAAGGTTTTAACCGCTGGTCTCTGACTGACTAGTGTTCTGTAAAATAAGGTTTAAACCGCTGGTCTCTGTCTCTGTCTGACTAGTGTTCTGTAAAATAAGGTTTTAACCGCTGGTCTCTGACTGACTAGTGTTCTGTAAAATAAGGTTTAAACCGCTGGTCTCTGTCTCTGACTTACTAGTGTTCTGTAAAATAAGGTTTAAACCGCTGGTCTCTGACTGACTAGTGTTCTGTAAAATAAGGTTTAAACCGCTGGTCTCTGTCTCTGACTGACTAGTGTTCTGTAAAATAAGGTTTAAACCGCTGGTCTCTGTCTCTGTCTTACTAGTGTTCTGTAAAATAAGGTTTTAACCGCTGGTCTCTGACTGACTAGTGTTCTGTAAAATAAGGTTTAAACCGCTGGTCTCTGTCTCTGACTTACTAGTGTTCTGTAAAATAAGGTTTAAACCGCTGGTCTCTGACTGACTAGTGTTCTGTAAAATAAGGTTTAAACCGCTGGTCTCTGTCTCTGACTGACTAGTGTTCTGTAAAATAAGGTTTAAACCGCTGGTCTCTGTCTCTGTCTTACTAGTGTTCTGTAAAATAAAGTTTTAACCGCTGGTCTCTGTCTGACTAGTGTTCTGTGAAATAAGGTTTTAACTGCTGATCTCTGTCTGACTAGTGTTCTGTAAAATAAGGTTTAAACCGCTGGTCTCTGAATGACTAGTGTTCTGTAAAATAAGGTTTAAACCGCTGGTCTCTGTCTCTGACTGACTAGTGTTCTGTAAAATAAGGTTTAAACCGCTGGTCTCTGTCTCTGTCTTACTAGTGTTCTGTAAAATAAGGTTTAAATCGCTGGTCTCTGTCTCTGACTTACTAGTGTTCTGTAAAATAAGGTTTAAACCGCTGGTCTCTGTCTCTGACTTACTATTGTTCTGTAAAATAAGGTTTAAACTGCTGGTCTCTGTCTGACTAGTGTTCTGTAAAATAAGGTTTTAACCGCTGGTCTCTGACTGACTAGTGTTCTGTAAAATAAGGTTTAAACCGCTGGTCTCTGTCTCTGTCTGACTAGTGTTCTGTAAAATAAGGTTTAAACCGCTGGTCTCTGTCTGACTAGTGTTCTGTAAAATAAGGTTTTAACTGCTGGTCTCTGTCTGACTAGTGTTCTGTAAAATAAGGTTTAAACCGCTGGTCTCTGACTGACTAGTGTTCTGTAAAATAAGGTTTAAACCGCTGGTCTCTGTCTCTGACTGACTAGTGTTCTGTAAAATAAGGTTTAAACCGCTGGTCTCTGTCTCTGTCTGACTAGTGTTCTGTAAAATAAGGTTTAAACCGCTGGTCTCTGTCTCTGTCTGACTAGTGTTCTGTAAAATAAGGTTTTAACTGCTGGTCTCTGTCTGACTAGTGTTCTGTAAAATAAGGTTTAAACCGCTGGTCTCTGACTGACTAGTGTTCTGTAAAATAAGGTTTAAACCGCTGGTCTCTGTCTCTGACTGACTAGTGTTCTGTAAAATAAGGTTTAAACCGCTGGTCTCTGTCTCTGTCTGACTGGTGTTCTGTAAAATAAGGTTTTAACCGCTGGTCTCTGACTGACTAGTGTTCTGTAAAATAAGGTTTAAACCGCTGGTCTCTGTCTCTGTCTGACTAGTGTTCTGTAAAATAAGGTTTAAACCGCTGGTCTCTGACTGACTAGTGTTCTGTAAAATAAGGTTTAAACCGCTGGTCTCTGTCTCTGACTGACTAGTGTTCTGTAAAATAAGGTTTAAACCGCTGGTCTCTGTCTCTGACTGACTAGTGTTCTGTAAAATAAGGTTTAAACCGCTGGTCTCTGTCTCTGTCTTACTAGTGTTCTGTAAAATAAAGTTTTAACCGCTGGTCTCTGTCTGACTAGTGTTCTGTAAAATAAGGTTTTAACTGCTGATCTCTGTCTGACTAGTGTTCTGTAAAATAAGGTTTAAACCGCTGGTCTCTGAATGACTAGTGTTCTGTAAAATAAGGTTTAAACCGCTGGTCTCTGTCTCTGACTGACTAGTGTTCTGTAAAATAAGGTTTAAACCGCTGGTCTCTGTCTCTGTCTTACTAGTGTTCTGTAAAATAAGGTTTAAATCGCTGGTCTCTGTCTCTGACTTACTAGTGTTCTGTAAAATAAGGTTTAAACCGCTGGTCTCTGTCTCTGTCTGACTAGTGTTCTGTAAAATAAGGTTTAAACTGCTGGTCTCTGACTGACTAGTGTTCTGTAAAATAAGGTTTAAACCGCTGGTCTCTGTCTCTGTCTGACTAGTGTTCTGTAAAATAAGGTTTTAACCGCTGGTCTCTGACTGACTAGTGTTCTGTAAAATAAGGTTTAAACCAATGGTCTCTGTCTCTGTCTGACTAGTGTTCTGTAAAATAAGGTTTAAACCGCTGGTCTCTGTCTGACTAGTGTTCTGTAAAATAAGGTTTTAACTGCTGGTCTCTGTCTGACTAGTGTTCTGTAAAATAAGGTTTTAACTGCTGGTCTCTGACTGACTAGTGTTCTGTAAAATAAGGTTTAAACCGCTGGTCTCTGTCTCTGACTGACTAGTGTTCTGTAAAATAAGGTTTAAACCGCTGGTCTCTGTCTCTGTCTTACTAGTGTTCTGTAAAATAAGGTTTAAACCGCTGGTCTCTGTCTCTGACTTACTAGTGTTCTGTAAAATAAGGTTTAAACCGCTGGTCTCTGTCTCTGACTTACTAGTGTTCTGTAAAATAAGGTTTAAACCGCTGGTCTCTGACTGACTAGTGTTCTGTAAAATAAGGTTTAAACCGCTGGTCTCTGTCTCTGTCTGACTAGTGTTCTGTAAAATAAGGTTTAAACCGCTGGTCTCTGTCTCTGTCTGACTAGTGTTCTGTAAAATAAGGTTTAAACCGCTGGTCTCTGTCTCTGTCTGACAAGTGTTCTGTAAAATAAGGTTTAAACCGCTGGTCTCTGTCTGACTAGTGTTCTGTAAAATAAGGTTTTAACTGCTGGTCTCTGTCTGACTAGTGTTCTGTAAAATAAGGTTTAAACCGCTGGTCTCTGACTGACTAGTGTTCTGTAAAATAAGGTTTAAACCGCTGGTCTCTGTCTCTGACTGACTAGTGTTCTGTAAAATAAGGTTTAAACCGCTGGTCTCTGTCTCTGTCTTACTAGTGTTCTGTAAAATAAGGTTTAAACCGCTGGTCTCTGTCTCTGACTTACTAGTGTTCTGTAAAATAAGGTTTAAACCGCTGGTCTCTGTCTCTGACTTACTAGTGTTCTGTAAAATAAGGTTTAAACCGCTGGTCTCTGACTGACTAGTGTTCTGTAAAATAAGGTTTAAACCGCTGGTCTCTGTCTCTGTCTGACTAGTGTTCTGTAAAATAAGGTTTTAACCGCTGGTCTCTGACTGACTAGTGTTCTGTAAAATAAGGTTTAAACCGCTGGTCTCTGTCTCTGTCTGACTAGTGTTCTGTAAAATAAAGTTTTAACCGCTGGTGTCTGTCTGACAAGTGTTCTGTAAAATAAGGTTTAAACCGCTGGTCTCTGTCTCTGACTGACTAGTGTTCTGTAAAATAAGGTTTAAACCGCTGGTCTCTGTCTCTGTCTTACTAGTGTTCTGTAAAATAAGGTTTTAACCGCTGGTCTCTGACTGACTAGTGTTCTGTAAAATAAGGTTTAAACCGCTGGTCTCTGTCTCTGTCTGACTAGTGTTCTGTAAAATAAGGTTTAAACCGCTGGTCTCTGTCTGACTAGTGTTCTGTAAAACAAGGTTTTAACTGCTGGTCTCTGTCTGACTAGTGTTCTGTAAAATAAGGTTTAAACCGCTGGTCTCTGTCTGACTAGTGTTCTGTAAAATAAGGTTTAAACCGCTGGTCTCTGTCTCTGTCTTACTAGTGTTCTGTAAAACAAGGTTTTAACCGCTGGTCTCTGACTGACTAGTGTTCTGTAAAATAAGGTTTAAACCGCTGGTCTCTGTCTCTGTCTGACAAGTGTTCTGTAAAATAAGGTTTAAACCGCTGGTCTCTGTCTGACTAGTGTTCTGTAAAACAAGGTTTAAACCGCTGGTCTCTGACTGACTAGTGTTCTGTAAAATAAGGTTTAAACCGCTGGTCTCTGTCTCTGTCTGACTAGTGTTCTGTAAAATAAGGTTTAAACCGCTGGTCTCTGTCTGAATAGTGTTCTGTAAAATAAGGTTTTAAATGCTGGTCTCTGTCTGACTAGTGTTCTGTAAAATAAGGTTTAAACCGCTGGTCTCTGTCTGACTAGTGTTCTGTAAAATAAGGTTTTAACCGCTGGTCTCTGTCTCTGACTGACTAGTGTTCTGTAAAATAAGGTTTAAACCGCTGGTCTCTGTCTGAATAGTGTTCTGTAAAATAAGGTTTAAACCACTGGTCTCTGACTGACTAGTGTTCTGTAAAATAAGGTTTAAACCGCTGGTCTCTGTCTGACTAGTGTTCTGTAAAATAAGGTTTAAACCGCTGGTCTCTGTCTGACTAGTGTTCTGTAAAATAAGGTTTAAACCGCTGGTCTCTGTCTGACTAGTGTTCTGTAAAATAAGGTTTTAACCGCTGGTCTCTGTCTCTGACTGACTAGTGTTCTGTAAAATAAGGTTTAAACCGCTGGTCTCTGACTGACTAGTGTTCTGTAAAATAAGGTTTAAACCGCTGGTCTCTGTCTCTGTCTGACTAGTGTTCTGTAAAATAAGGTTTTAACCGCTGGTCTCTGACTGACTAGTGTTCTGTAAAATAAGGTTTAAACCGCTGGTCTCTGTCTCTGTCTGACTAGTGTTCTGTAAAATAAGGTTTAAACCGCTGGTCTCTGTCTGACTAGTGTTCTGTAAAATAAGGTTTTAACTGCTGGTCTCTGTCTGACTAGTGTTCTGTAAAATAAGGTTTAAACCGCTGGTCTCTGACTGACTAGTGTTCTGTAAAATAAGGTTTAAACCGCTGGTCTCTGACTGACTAGTGTTCTGTAAAATAAGGTTTAAACCGCTGGTCTCTGTCTGACAAGTGTTCTGTAAAATAAGGTTTAAACCGCTGGTCTCTGACTGACTAGTGTTCTGTAAAATAAGGTTTAAACCGCTGGTCTCTGTCTCTGTCTGACTAGTGTTCTGTAAAATAAGGTTTTAACCGCTGGTCTCTGTCTCTGACTGACTAGTGTTCTGTAAAATAAGGTTTAAACCGCTGGTCTCTGACTGACTAGTGTTCTGTAAAATAAGGTTTAAACCGCTGGTCTCTGTCTCTGTCTGACTAGTGTTCTGTAAAATAAGGTTTTAACCGCTGGTCTCTGACTGACTAGTGTTCTGTAAAATAAGGTTTAAACCGCTGGTCTCTGTCTCTGTCTGACTAGTGTTCTGTAAAATAAGGTTTAAACCGCTGGTCTCTGTCTGACTAGTGTTCTGTAAAATAAGGTTTTAACTGCTGGTCTCTGTCTGACTAGTGTTCTGTAAAATAAGGTTTAAACCGCTGGTCTCTGACTGACTAGTGTTCTGTAAAATAAGGTTTAAACCGCTGGTCTCTGACTGACTAGTGTTCTGTAAAATAAGGTTTAAACCGCTGGTCTCTGACTGACTAGTGTTCTGTAAAATAAGGTTTAAACCGCTGGTCTCTGTCTCTGTCTTACTAGTGTTCTGTAAAATAAGGTTTAAACCGTTGGTCTCTGTCTCTGACTTACTAGTGTTCTGTAAAATAAGGTTTAAACCGCTGGTCTCTGACTGACTAGTGTTCTGTAAAATAAGGTTTAAACCGCTGGTCTCTGTCTCTCTCTGACTAGTGTTCTGTAAAATAAGGTTTTAACCGCTGGTCTCTGTCTGACTAGTGTTCTGTAAAATAAGGTTTAAACCGCTGGTCTCTGTCTCTGACTGAGTAGTGTTCTGTAAAATAAGGTTTAAACCGCTGGTCTCTGTCTCTGTCTTTCTAGTGTTCTGTAAAATAAGGTTTTAACCGCTGGTCTCTGACTGACTAGTGTTCTGTAAAATAAGGTTTAAACCGCTGGTCTCTGTCTCTGTCTGACTAGTGTTCTGTAAAATAAGGTTTAAACCACTGGTCTCTGTCTCTGTCTGACTAGTGTTCTGTAAAATAAGGTTTAAACCGCTGGTCTCTGTCTGACTGGTGTTCTGTAAAATAAGGTTTAAACCGCTGGTCTCTGTCTGACTAGTGTTCTGTAAAATAAGGTTTTAACTGCTGGTCTCTGTCTGACTAGTGTTCTGTAAAATAAGGTGTAAACCGCTGGTCTCTGTCTCTGACTGACTAGTGTTCTGTAAAATAAGGTTTAAACCGCTGGTCTCTGACTGACTAGTGTTCTGTAAAATAAGGTTTAAACCGCTGGTCTCTGTCTTACTAGTGTTCTGTAAAATAAGGTTTAAACCGCTGGTCTCTGTCTCTGACTTACTAGTGTTCTGTAAAATGAGGTTTAAACCGCTGGTCTCTGTCTCTGTCTTACTAGTGTTCTGTAAAATAAGGTTTAAACCGCTGGTCTCTGTCTCTGACTTACTAGTGTTCTGTAAAATAAGGTTTAAACCGCTGGTCTCTGACTGACTAGTGTTCTGTAAAATAAGGTTTAAACCGCTGGTCTCTGTCTCTGTCTGACTAGTGTTCTGTAAAATAAGGTTTAAACCGCTGGTCTCTGTCTGACTAGTGTTCTGTAAAATAAGGTTTAAACCGCTGGTCTCTGTCTCTGACTGACTAGTGTTCTGTAAAATAAGGTTTAAACCGCTGGTCTCTGTCTCTGTCTTACTAGTGTTCTGTAAAATAAGGTTTTAACCGCTGGTCTCTGACTGACTAGTGTTCTGTAAAATAAGGTTTAAACCGCTGGTCTCTGTCTCTGTCTGACTAGTGTTCTGTAAAATAAGGTTTAAACCGCTGGTCTCTGTCTCTGTCTGACTAGTGTTCTGTAAAATAAGGTTTAAAACGCTGGTCTCTGTCTCTGTCTGACTAGTGTTCTGTAAAATAAGCTTTAAAACGCTGGTCTCTGTCTCTGTCTGACTAGTGTTCTGTAAAATAAGGTTTAAAACGCTGGTCTCTGTCTCTGTCTGACTAGTGTTCTGTAAAATAAGGTTTAAAACGCTGGTCTCTGTCTCTGTCTGACTAGTGTTCTGTAAAATAAGGTTTTAACCACTGGTCTCTGTCTGACTAGTGTTCTGTAAAATAAGGTTTAAACCGCTGGTCTCTGTCTGACTAGTGTTCTGTAAAATAAGGTTTAAACCGCTGGTCTCTGTCTGACTAGTGTTCTGTAAAATAAGGTTTTAACTGCTGGTCTCTGTCTGACTAGTGTTCTGTAAAATAAGGTGTAAACCGCTGGTCTCTGTCTCTGACTGACTAGTGTTCTGTAAAATAAGGTTTAAACCGCTGGTCTCTGTCTCTGTCTTACTAGTGTTCTGTAAAATAAGGTTTAAACCGCTGGTCTCTGTCTCTGACTTACTAGTGTTCTGTAAAATAAGGTTTAAACCGCTGGTCTCTGTCTCTGTCTGACTGGTGTTCTGTAAAATAAGGTTTAAACCGCTGGTCTCTGTCTCTGTCTGACTGGTGTTCTGTAAAATAAGGTTTAAACCGCTGGTCTCTGACTGACTAGTGTTCTGTAAAATAAGGTTTAAACCGCTGGTCTCTGTCTCTGTCTGACTAGTGTTCTGTAAAATAAGGTTTAAACCGCTGGTCTCTGTCTGACTAGTGTTCTGTAAAATAAGGTTTAAACCGCTGGTCTCTGTCTCTGTCTGACTAGTGTTCTGTAAAATAAGGTTTAAACCGCTGGTCTCTATCTGACTAGTGTTCTGTAAAATAAGGTTTAAACCGCTGGTCTCTGTCTCTGTCTGACTAGTGTTCTGTAAAATAAGGTTTAAACCGCTGGTCTCTGTCTGACTAGTGTTCTGTAAAATAAGGTTTAAACCGCTGGTCTCTGTCTCTGTCTGACTAGTGTTCTGTAAAATAAGGTTTAAACCGCTGGTCTCTGTCTGACTAGTGTTCTGTAAAATAAGGTTTAAACCGCTGGTCTCTGTCTGACTAGTGTTCTGTAAAATAAGGTTTAAACCGCTGGTCTCTGTCTCTGTCTGACTAGTGTTCTGTAAAATAAGGTTTAAACCGCTGGTCTCTGTCTCTGTCTGACTAGTGTTCTGTAAAATAAGGTTTTAACCGCTGGTCTCTGTCTCTGACTGACTAGTGTTCTGTAAAATAAGGTTTAAACCGCTGGTCTCCGACTGACTAGTGTTCTGTAAAATAAGGTTTTAACCACTGGTCTCTGTCTTTGACTGACTAGTGTTCTGTAAAATAAGGTTTTAACCACTGGTCTCTGTCTCTGACTGACTAGTGTTCTGTAAAATAAGGTTTAAACCGCTGGTCTCTGTCTCTGACTGACTAGTGTTCTGTAAAATAAGGTTTAAACCACTGGTCTCTGTCTCTGTCTGACTAGTGTTCTGTAAAAAAGGTTTTAACCGCTGGTCTCTGTCTGACTAGTGTTCTGTAAAATAAGGTTTTAACCACTGGTCTCTGTCTCTGACTGACTAGTGTTCTGTAAAATAAGGTTTTAACCACTGGGGTCTGTCTCTGACTGACTAGTGTTCTGTAAAATAAGGTTTAAACCGCTGGTCTCTGTCTCTGTCTGACTAGTGTTCTGTAAAATAAGGTTTTAACCGCTGGTCTCTGTCTGACTAGTGTTCTGTAAAATAAGGTTTAAACCGCTGGTCTCTGTCTCTGTCTGACTAGTGTTCTGTAAAATAAGGTTTAAACCGCTGGTCTCTGACTGACTAGTGTTCTGTAAAATAAGGTTTTAACTGCTGGTCTCTGTCTCTGTCTGACTAGTGTTCTGTAAAATAAGGTTTAAACCGCTGGTCTCTGTCTGACTAGTGTTCTGTAAAATAAGGTTTAAACCGCTGGTCTCTGTCTCTGACTGACTAGTGTTCTGTAAAATAAGGTTTAAACCGCTGGTCTCTGTCTCTGTCTTACTAGTGTTCTGTAAAATAAGGTTTAAACCGCTGGTCTCTGACTGACTAGTGCTCTGTAAAATAAGGTTTAAACCGCTGGTCTCTGTCTTTGTCTGACTAGTGTTCTGTAAAATAAGGTTTAAACCGCTGGTCTCTGTCTGACTAGTGTTCTGTAAAATAAGGTTTTAACCGCTGGTCTCTGTCTGACTAGTGTTCTGTAAAATAAGGTTTAAACCGCTGGTCTCTGTCTGACTAGTGTTCTGTAAAATAAGGTTTAAACCGCTGGTCTCTGTCTCTGTCTGACTGGTGTTCTGTAAAATAAGGTTTTAACCGCTGGTCTCTGTCTCTGTCTGACTAGTGTTCTGTAAAATAAGGTTTAAACCGCTGGTCTCTGTCTGACTAGTGTTCTGTAAAATAAGGTTTAAACCGCTGGTCTCTGTCTCTGTCTGACTGGTGTTCTGTAAAATAAGGTTTTAACCGCTGGTCTCTGACTGACTAGTGCTCTGTAAAATAAGGTTTAAACCGCTGGTCTCTGTCTCTGTCTGACTAGTATTCTGTAAAATAAGGTTTAAACCGCTGGTCTCTGTCTCTGTCTGACTGGTGTTCTGGTCTCTGTCTCTGTCTGACTAGTGTTCTGTAAAATAAGGTTTAAACCGCTGGTCTCTGACTGACTAGTGTTCTGTAAAATAAGGTTTAAACCGCTGGTCTCTGTCTCTCTCTGACTAGTGTTCTGTAAAATAAGGTTTAAACTGCTGGTCTCTGTCTGACTAGTGTTCTGTAAAATAAGGTTTAAACCGCTGGTCTCTAAATGACTAGTGTTCTGTAAAATAAGGTTTAAACCGCCGGTCTCTGTCTCTGTCTGACTAGTGTTCTGTAAAATAAGGTTTAAACCGCTGGTCTCTGTCTCTGTCTGACTAGTGTTCTGTAAAATAAGGTTTAAACCGCTGGTCTCTGACTGACTAGTGTTCTGTAAAATAAGGTTTTAACTGCTGGTCTCTGTCTCTGTCTGACTAGTGTTCTGTAAAATAAGGTTTAAACCGCTGGTCTCTGTCTGACTAGTGTTCTGTAAAATAAGGTTTAAACCGCTGGTCTCTGTCTGACTAGTGTTCTGTAAAATAAGGTTTTAACCGCTGGTCTCTGTCTGACTAGTGTTCTGTAAAATAAGGTTTAAACCGCTGGTCTCTGTCTGACTAGTGTTCTGTAAAATAAGGTTTAAACCGCTGGTCTCTGTCTCTGTCTGACTGGTGTTCTGTAAAATAAGGTTTTAACCGCTGGTCTCTGTCTCTGTCTGACTAGTGTTCTGTAAAATAAGGTTTAAACCGCTGGTCTCTGTCTGACTAGTGTTCTGTAAAATAAGGTTTAAACCGCTGGTCTCTGTCTCTGTCTGACTGGTGTTCTGTAAAATAAGGTTTTAACCGCTGGTCTCTGACTGACTAGTGCTCTGTAAAATAAGGTTTAAACCGCTGGTCTCTGTCTCTGTCTGACTAGTATTCTGTAAAATAAGGTTTAAACCGCTGGTCTCTGTCTCTGTCTGACTGGTGTTCTGGTCTCTGTCTCTGTCTGACTAGTGTTCTGTAAAATAAGGTTTAAACCGCTGGTCTCTGACTGACTAGTGTTCTGTAAAATAAGGTTTAAACCGCTGGTCTCTGTCTCTCTCTGACTAGTGTTCTGTAAAATAAGGTTTAAACTGCTGGTCTCTGTCTGACTAGTGTTCTGTAAAATAAGGTTTAAACCGCTGGTCTCTAAATGACTAGTGTTCTGTAAAATAAGGTTTAAACCGCCGGTCTCTGTCTCTGTCTGACTAGTGTTCTGTAAAATAAGGTTTAAACCGCTGGTCTCTGTCTCTGTCTGACTAGTGTTCTGTAAAATAAGGTTTAAACCGCTGGTCTCTGACTGACTAGTGTTCTGTAAAATAAGGTTTTAACTGCTGGTCTCTGTCTCTGTCTGACTAGTGTTCTGTAAAATAAGGTTTAAACCGCTGGTCTCTGTCTGACTAGTGTTCTGTAAAATAAGGTTTAAACCGCTGGTCTCTGTCTCTGACTGACTAGTGTTCTGTAAAATAAGGTTTAAACCGCTGGTCTCTGTCTCTGTCTTACTAGTGTTCTGTAAAATAAGGTTTAAACCGCTGGTCTCTGACTGACTAGTGCTCTGTAAAATAAGGTTTAAACCGCTGGTCTCTGTCTTTGTCTGACTAGTGTTCTGTAAAATAAGGTTTAAACCGCTGGTCTCTGTCTGACTAGTGTTCTGTAAAATAAGGTTTTAACCGCTGGTCTCTGTCTGACTAGTGTTCTGTAAAATAAGGTTTAAACCGCTGGTCTCTGTCTGACTAGTGTTCTGTAAAATAAGGTTTAAACCGCTGGTCTCTGTCTCTGTCTGACTGGTGTTCTGTAAAATAAGGTTTTAACCGCTGGTCTCTGTCTCTGTCTGACTAGTGTTCTGTAAAATAAGGTTTAAACCGCTGGTCTCTGTCTGACTAGTGTTCTGTAAAATAAGGTTTAAACCGCTGGTCTCTGTCTCTGTCTGACTGGTGTTCTGTAAAATAAGGTTTTAACCGCTGGTCTCTGACTGACTAGTGCTCTGTAAAATAAGGTTTAAACCGCTGGTCTCTGTCTCTGTCTGACTAGTATTCTGTAAAATAAGGTTTAAACCGCTGGTCTCTGTCTCTGTCTGACTGGTGTTCTGGTCTCTGTCTCTGTCTGACTAGTGTTCTGTAAAATAAGGTTTAAACCGCTGGTCTCTGACTGACTAGTGTTCTGTAAAATAAGGTTTAAACCGCTGGTCTCTGTCTCTCTCTGACTAGTGTTCTGTAAAATAAGGTTTAAACTGCTGGTCTCTGTCTGACTAGTGTTCTGTAAAATAAGGTTTAAACCGCTGGTCTCTAAATGACTAGTGTTCTGTAAAATAAGGTTTAAACCGCCGGTCTCTGTCTCTGTCTGACTAGTGTTCTGTAAAATAAGGTTTAAACCGCTGGTCTCTGACTGACTAGTGTTCTGTAAAATAAGGTTTAAACCGCTGGTCTCTGACTGACTAGTGTTCTGTAAAATAAGGTTTTAACTGCTGGTCTCTGTCTCTGTCTGACTAGTGTTCTGTAAAATAAGGTTTAAACCGCTGGTCTCTGTCTGACTAGTGTTCTGTAAAATAAGGTTTAAACCGCTGGTCTCTGTCTGACTAGTGTTCTGTAAAATAAGGTTTTAACCGCTGGTCTCTGTCTGACTAGTGTTCTGTAAAATAAGGTTTAAACCGCTGGTCTCTGTCTGACTAGTGTTCTGTAAAATAAGGTTTAAACCGCTGGTCTCTGTCTCTGTCTGACTGGTGTTCTGTAAAATAAGGTTTTAACCGCTGGTCTCTGTCTCTGTCTGACTAGTGTTCTGTAAAATAAGGTTTAAACCGCTGGTCTCTGTCTGACTAGTGTTCTGTAAAATAAGGTTTAAACCGCTGGTCTCTGTCTCTGTCTGACTGGTGTTCTGTAAAATAAGGTTTTAACCGCTGGTCTCTGACTGACTAGTGCTCTGTAAAATAAGGTTTAAACCGCTGGTCTCTGTCTCTGTCTGACTAGTATTCTGTAAAATAAGGTTTAAACCGCTGGTCTCTGTCTCTGTCTGACTGGTGTTCTGGTCTCTGTCTCTGTCTGACTAGTGTTCTGTAAAATAAGGTTTAAACCGCTGGTCTCTGACTGACTAGTGTTCTGTAAAATAAGGTTTAAACCGCTGGTCTCTGTCTCTCTCTGACTAGTGTTCTGTAAAATAAGGTTTAAACTGCTGGTCTCTGTCTGACTAGTGTTCTGTAAAATAAGGTTTAAACCGCTGGTCTCTAAATGACTAGTGTTCTGTAAAATAAGGTTTAAACCGCCGGTCTCTGTCTCTGTCTGACTAGTGTTCTGTAAAATAAGGTTTAAACCGCTGGTCTCTGTCTCTGTCTGACTAGTGTTCTGTAAAATAAGGTTTAAACCGCTGGTCTCTGACTGACTAGTGTTCTGTAAAATAAGGTTTTAACTGCTGGTCTCTGTCTCTGTCTGACTAGTGTTCTGTAAAATAAGGTTTAAACCGCTGGTCTCTGTCTGACTAGTGTTCTGTAAAATAAGGTTTAAACCGCTGGTCTCTGTCTCTGACTGACTAGTGTTCTGTAAAATAAGGTTTAAACCGCTGGTCTCTGTCTCTGTCTTACTAGTGTTCTGTAAAATAAGGTTTAAACCGCTGGTCTCTGACTGACTAGTGCTCTGTAAAATAAGGTTTAAACCGCTGGTCTCTGTCTTTGTCTGACTAGTGTTCTGTAAAATAAGGTTTAAACCGCTGGTCTCTGTCTGACTAGTGTTCTGTAA
Organism: Oncorhynchus mykiss; assembly: GCF_013265735.2. Lineage (NCBI taxonomy): Eukaryota > Metazoa > Chordata > Actinopteri > Salmoniformes > Salmonidae > Oncorhynchus > Oncorhynchus mykiss. The sequence goes on along the minus strand of NC_048570.1, from coordinate 79,319,970 downwards.
AATAAGGTTTTAACCGCTGGTCTCTGTCTGACTAGTGTTCTGTAAAATAAGGTTTAAACCGCTGGTCTCTGTCTGACTAGTGTTCTGTAAAATAAGGTTTAAACCGCTGGTCTCTGTCTCTGTCTGACTGGTGTTCTGTAAAATAAGGTTTTAACCGCTGGTCTCTGTCTCTGTCTGACTAGTGTTCTGTAAAATAAGGTTTAAACCGCTGGTCTCTGTCTGACTAGTGTTCTGTAAAATAAGGTTTAAACCGCTGGTCTCTGTCTCTGTCTGACTGGTGTTCTGTAAAATAAGGTTTTAACCGCTGGTCTCTGACTGACTAGTGCTCTGTAAAATAAGGTTTAAACCGCTGGTCTCTGTCTCTGTCTGACTAGTATTCTGTAAAATAAGGTTTAAACCGCTGGTCTCTGTCTCTGTCTGACTGGTGTTCTGGTCTCTGTCTCTGTCTGACTAGTGTTCTGTAAAATAAGGTTTAAACCGCTGGTCTCTGACTGACTAGTGTTCTGTAAAATAAGGTTTAAACCGCTGGTCTCTGTCTCTCTCTGACTAGTGTTCTGTAAAATAAGGTTTAAACTGCTGGTCTCTGTCTGACTAGTGTTCTGTAAAATAAGGTTTAAACCGCTGGTCTCTAAATGACTAGTGTTCTGTAAAATAAGGTTTAAACCGCCGGTCTCTGTCTCTGTCTGACTAGTGTTCTGTAAAATAAGGTTTAAACCGCTGGTCTCTGACTGACTAGTGTTCTGTAAAATAAGGTTTAAACCGCTGGTCTCTGTCTGACTGGTGTTCTGTAAAATAAGGTTTAAACCGCTGGTCTCTGTCTCTGACTGACTAGTGTTCTGTAAAATAAGGTTTAAACCGCTGGTCTCTGTCTCTGACTGACTAGTGTTCTGTAAAATAAGGTTTAAACCGCTGGTCTCTGTCTCTGTCTGACTAGTGTTCTGTAAAATAAGGTTTAAACCGCTGGTCTCTGTCTGACTAGTGTTCTGTAAAATAAGGTTTAAACCGCTGGTCTCTGACTGACTAGTGTTCTGTAAAATAAGGTTTAAACCGCTTGTCTCTGTCTGACTAGTGTTCTGTAAAATAAGGTTTAAACCACTGGTCTCTGTCTGACTAGTGTTCTGTAAAATAAGGTTTAAACCGCTGGTCTCTGTCTCTGTCTGACTAGTGTTCTGTAAAATAAGGTTTTAACCGCTGGTCTCTGACTGACTAGTGTTCTGTAGTATAGGGTTTTAACCACTGGTCTCTGACTGACTAGTGTTCTGTAGTATAGGGTTTCAAGTAGGACGTAGTGTAGCAGCAGTCTATTTGATAATGACCACAGCTTAACAGTAGCCTAAAACTAAAATCCAACTATCCATGTTCCTCCTAGTGGTTCCTCTTTGAACATTACAGGTATGAATAGATTTGACTAAGAATGATACATCGTTGTTGTAATGTGCTTATCTAAGGGGTAAAGTGAGGTTTAATTGTTTCACAGTTTCAGCTTTCCTCCTCTGTGTGTTTGTGTACAGGAATGGCATGTGTGAGTGCTTGTGTGTGTGTGTCTCACCCTTCACGTTGACTTTGTGCTCTCCGGTGCCAGGGTGAGAGATGAGATCCACTTGCATGGACACCTCCCCCACGGAGCTGTCGGTAGACTGACCTGCAGACCAACAACACAACACTACCGTCAGAGAGAGAGAGAGAAGGAGAGATAGACACCTCCCCCACGGAGCTGTCGGTAGACTGACCTGCAGACCAACAACACAACACTACCGTCAGAGAGAGAGAGAGAAGGAGAGATAGACACCTCCCCCATGGAGCCGTTGGTAGACTGACCTGCAGAACAACAACACAACACTACTGTAAGAGAGAGAGAGAGAGAGAGAGAGAGAGAGAGAGAGAGAGAGAGAGAGAGAGAGAGAGTGAGAGAGGAGGAGAGAGAGCACATTGAGACCTCACCTGGAGATCACCATACAAGACTACCATCAGAGAGAGAGAGGAGAGAGAAGGAGAGAGGAGGAATAGGAGAGAGAGAGGGAGAAAAAGAGGGGAAGAGATGAGGAGAGTGAGAGAGTGAGGTGTGAGACAGGGATGCAGATTAAGCCACACCCTCTTCAACATATGTATCAATGAAAAGTCTGCAGCACCCGGCCTCACCCTACTAGAATCTGAAGTCAAATGTCTACTGTTTGCTGATGATCTGGTGCTTCTGTCACCAACCAAGGAGGGCCTACAGCAGCACCTAGATATTCTGCACAGATTCTGCCAGACCTGGGCCCTGACAGTAAATCTCAGTAAGACCAAAATAATGGTGTTCCAAAAAATGTCCAGTCGCCAGGACCACAATTACAAATTTCATCTAGACACCATTGCCCTAGAGCACACAAAAAACTATACATACCTTGGCCTAAACGTCAGTGCCACAGGTAAATTCCACAAAGCTGTGAACGATCTGAGAGACAAGGCAAGAAGGGCATTCTATGCCATCAAAAGGAACATAAAATTCAACATACCAATTAGGATCTGGCTAAAAATACTTGAATCAGTCCATTGCCGCTCAATAGAGTCCATTGCCGCTCACCAACCAAGATTTCACAAAATGGGACGAACGCCAAATTGAGACTCTGCATGCAGAATTCTGCAAAAAATATCCTCTGTGTACAACGTAGAACACCAAATAATGCATGCAGAGCAGAATTAGGCCGATACCCACTAATTATCAAAATCCAGAAAAGAGCCGTTAAATTCTACAACCACCTAAAAGGAAGCAATTCTCAAACCTTCCATAACAAAGCCATCACCTACAGAGAGATGAACCTGAAGAAGATTATCCTAAGCAAGCTGGTCCTGGGGCTCTGTTCACAAACACAAACACACCCTACAGAGCCCCAGGACAGCAGCACAATTAGACCCAAGCAAATAATGAGAAAACAAAAAGATAATTACTTGACTCATTGGAAAGAATTAACAAAAAAACAGAGCAAACTAGAATGCTATTTGGCCCTAAATAGAGAGTACACAGTGGCAGAATACCTGACCACTGTGACTGACCCAAACTTAAGGAAAGCTTTGACTATGTACAGACTCAGTGAGCATAGCCTTGCTATTGAGAAAGGCCGCCGTAGGCAGACCTGGCTCTCAAGAGAAGACAGGCTATGTGCACACTGCCCACAAAATGAGGTGGAAACTGAGCTGCACTTCCTAACCTCCTGTCCAATGTATGACCATATTAGAGAGACATGTTTCCCTCAGATTACACAGATCCACAACGAATTAAAAAACAAACCCAATTTTGATAAACTCCCATATCTACTGGGTGAAATTCCACAGTGTGCCATCACAGCAGCAAGATTTGTGACCTGTTGCCACAAGAAAAGGGCAACCAGTGAAGAACTAACACCATTGTAAATACAACCCTTATTTATTTCCCCTTGTGTACTTTAACCATTTGTACATTGTTACAAGACTGTATATATATATAATATGACATTTGTAATGTCTTCATTGTTTTGAAACTTCTGTATGTGTAATGTTTAGTGTTAATATGTATTGTTTATTTCACTTTTGTATATTATCTGCCTCATTTGGCAATGTTAACACATGTTTCCCATGCCAATAAAGCCCCTTGAATTGAATTGAATTGAAAGGGAGAGAAAAAGAGAGAGAGTGAGAGAGAGAATAATCAACTGCATTGACCTGATACTCATCACAACCACATGTTGTAAGAGAGTCAGAGGGGAGAGACAGAGAGAGAGAAAAGGAGACAGAGAGAGAGAAAAGGAGAGATAAAGAAAAGGATAGATAGAGAGAGAGAAAAGGAGACAGAGAGAGAGAAAAGGAGAGATAAAGAAAAGGATAGACAGAGAGAGAGAAAAGGAGACAGAGAGAGAGAAAAGGAGAGATAAAGAAAAGGATAGATAGAGAGAGAGAAAAGGAGAGAGAGAGAAAAGGAGAGAGAGAGAAAAGGAGACAGAGAGAAAAGAGAGAGAAAAGAGAGAGAGAGACAGAGAGAGAGAAAAGGAGAGAGAGAAGAGAGAGAGAGAGAGACAGAGAGAGAGAAAAGGAGAGAGAGAGAAAAAGAGAGACAGGGAGAGAGAAAAGGTGAGACAGGGAGTCAAAAAGACAAAAACACTGCATCTCAAATGAGGTTACACACACACACTGATCCAGAAAGGTAGAGGAGAAACCCCTGTGGTAGTGACTGAAACATAAACTGCAACATGAAGAGAATGATTCACTCCACTTCCTCCTGTGTCACTCTGAGAAGTAGGGATCTCTGGAAACCAGTGACAAAAGAAAAACAAGCTACAGAGAAAACAAAACAACACATGGAGCTGTAGATAAATGCATTAAGCTCTGAGTAAAAGAACAGAACAGAAGTGCACACACACACGCACGCACGCACACACACACACACACACACACACACACACACACATACATACACACGCACACGCACGCACGCACGCACTCGCACACACACACACACACACACACACACACACACACACAGAATGGTAACGCAAAGTGCTGCCCTACACAGGGACTCCAACCATTTAGGACCACTACCCTCTCTGGAGCAGAGAGAACAAACACACATTAAATATGGAGGTGCACTCAATGACAGACCCAGGAGGGAGAAAGAGAGAGAGCGGGGGTGAAAGAGAGGGAGGGAGAGAGAAATAGAGATGAGGATAGGGGGGAAGAGAGTGATAGAGATGAACCAGAGAGAGGAGGAGGAGAAAGAAGTGTGTGAGAGAGAGAGAGCCAGACAGAGAGACAGAGCGACAAAGAGACAGAAACATGGACACAGAGAGAACAGCCAGACGTAGGGCTTGTAACATAGACAGAACAGCCAGACGTGGGGGTAGTAACATAGACAGAATAGCCAGACGTAGGGGTAGTAACATAGACAGAAAAGCCAGACGTGGGGATAGTAACATAGACAGAACAGCCAGACGTGGGGGTAGTAACATAGACAGAACAGCCAGACGTAGGGGTAGAAACATAGACAGAACAGCCAGACATGGGAGGTAGTAACACAAACAGAACAGCCAGATGTAGGGGTAGAAACATAGACAGAACAGCCAGACGTGGGGGGTAGTAACATAGACAGAACAGCCAGACGTGGGGGTAGTAACATAGACAGAACAGTCAGACGTGGGGGGTAGTAACATAGACAGGACAGCCAGACATGGGAGGTAGTAACACAAACAGAACAGCCAGATGTAGGGGTAGAAACATAGACAGAACAGCCAGACGTGGGGGGTAGTAACATAGACAGAACAGCCAGACGTAGGGGTAGAAACATAGACAGAACAGCCAGACGTGGGGGGTAGTAACATAGACAGGACAGCCAGACGTGGGGGTAGTAACACAGACAGAACATCCAGACGTGGGGGTAGTAACATAGACAGAACAGCCAGATGTGTGGGTAGTAAAACAGACAGAACAGCAGACGTGGGGGTAGTAACATAGACGGAACAGCCAGACGTGTGGGTAGTAAAACAGACAGAGGGCCAGACGTGGGGGTAGTAACATAGACAGAACAGCCAGAAGCGGGGGTAGTAACATAGACGGAACAGCCAGACGTGGGGATAGTAACATAGACAGAGGGCCAGACGTGGGGGTAGTAACATAGACAGAACAGCCAGAAGCGGGGGTAGTAACACAGACAGAGGGCCAGACGTGGGGGTAGTAACATAGACAGAACAGCCAGACATGGGGGTAGTAACATAGACAGAGGGCCAGACTTGGGGATAGTAACATAGACAGAACAGCCAGAAGTGGGGGTAGTAACATAGACAGAGGGCCAGACTTGGGGGTAGTAACATAGACAGAGGGCCAGACGTGGGGGTAGTAACACAGACAGAGGGCCAGAAGTGGGGGTACTAACACAGACAGAGGGCCAGACGTGGGGGTCGTAAAACAGACAGAACAGCCAGACGTGGGGGTAGTAACATAGACGGAACAGCCAGACATGGGGGTAGTAACACAGACAGAGGGCCAGACAGAGGGGTAGTAACATAGACTAAACAGCCAGACATGGGGGTAGTAACACAGACAGAGGGCCAGACGTGGGGGTAGTAACATTGACAGAACAGCCAGACATGGGGGTAGTAACATAGACAGAGGGCCAGACGTGGGGATAGTAACATAGACAGAACAGCCAGAAGTGGGGGTAGTAACATAGACAGAGGGCCAGACTTGGGGGTAGTAACACAGACAGAGGGCCAGAAGTGGGGGTACTAACACAGACAGAGGGCCAGACGTGGGGGTAGTAAAACAGACAGAACAGCCAGACGTGGGGGTAGTAACATATACGGAACAGCCAGACATGGGGGTAGTAACACAGACAGAGGGCCAGACGTCGGGGTAGTAACATAGACTAAACAGCCAGACATGGGGGTAGTAACACAGACAGAGGGCAGACGTGGGGGTAGTAACATTGACAGAACAGCCAGACATGGGGGTAGTAACATAGACAGAGGGCCAGACGTGGGGATAGTAACATAGACAGAACAGCCAGAAGTGGGGGTAGTAACATAGAAAGAGGGCCAGACTTGGGGGTAGTAACATAGACAGAGGGCCAGACGTGGGGGTAGTAACACAGACAGAGGGCCAGAAGTGGGGGTACTAACACAGACAGAGGGCCAGACGTGGGGGTAGTAAAACAGACAGAACAGCCAGACGTGGGGGTAGTAACATATACGGAACAGCCAGACATGGGGGTAGTAACACAGACAGAGGGCCAGACGTCGGGGTAGTAACATAGACTAAACAGCCAGACATGGGGGTAGTAACACAGACAGAGGGCCAGACGTGGGGGTAGTAACATTGACAGAACAGCCAGACATGGGGGTAGTAACATAGACAGAGGGCCAGAAGTGGGGATAGTAACGTAGACAGAGGGCCAGATGTGGGGATAGTAACATAGACAGAGGGCCAGAAGTGGGGATAGTAACGTAGACAGAGGGCCAGATGTGGGGATAATAACATAGACAGAGGGCCAGAAGTGGGGATAGTAACGTAGACAGAGGGCCAGATGTGGGGATAGTAACATAGACAGAGGGCCAGATGTGGGGATAGCAACATAGACAGAACAGCCAGACGTGGGGATAGTAACATAGACAGAGGGCCAGAAGTGGGGATAGTAACATAGACAGAACAGCCAGACTTGGGGATAGTAACATAGACAGAGGGCCAGAAGTGGGGATAGTAACATAGACAGAACAGCCAGACGTGGGGATAGTAACACAGACAGAGGGCCAGAAGTGGGGATAGTAACAGACAGAACAGCCAGAAGTGGGGGTAGTAACACAGACAGAGGGCCAGAAGTGGGGATAGTAACAGACAGAACAGCCAGACGTGGGGGTAGTAACACAGACAGAGGGCCAGACGTGGGGGTAGTAACACAGACAGAGGGCCAGACGTGGGAGTAGTAACATAAACAGGACAGCCAGACAAGCGGGTAGTGACACAGGCAGAACAGCCAGGTGTGGGGGTAGTAACACAGACAGAGGGCCAGAAGTGGGGATAGTAACAGACAGAACAGACAGACGTGGGGGTAGTAACACAGACAGAGGGCCAGACGTGGGGATAGTAACATAGACAGAGGGCCAGACGTGGGGGTAGTAACACAGACAGAGGGCTAGACGTGGGGGTAGCAACATAGACAGAGGGCCAGACGTGGGGGTAGTAACACAGACAGAGGGACAGAAGTGGGGGTACTAACACAGACAGAGGGCAAGATTTGCCGGTAGTAACATACTGTAGACATATTTGTACTGTTGTTTGTGTGTCTGTTGTTTCATTACCAGCCTAGTTGATACGATGTCTAATCAATATGTTGCCAAACAAGCAGAGGCTATTAGAGCAGGAGCTGATGAAGGGAGAGAGAAGGAGAGAGAGAGAGAGAGAGAGTCAGGGAGAGAGAGAGAGAGAGAGAGAGAGAGAGGGAGGGAGAGAGAGAGAGAGAGAGGGAGAGAGGTAGAGAGAGAGAGAGAGAGAGAGGGAGAGGGAGAGAGAGGGAGAGAGAGAGAGAGAGAGAGAGAGAGAGAGAGAGAGAGAGAGAGGGAGAGAGAGAGAGAGAGAGAGAGAGGGAGAGAGAGAGAGGGAGAGAGAGAGAGAGAGAGAGGGAGAGAGAGAGAGAGAGAGAGAGAGAGAGGGAGCGAGAGAGCTGATGAATGGATCCTGATTAGGGAGGGGGATATCACGACAACATAATTAAGACCTGGAACAGGGGAAATCAACACGCTAACAACCAATAAAATTCAAGTCAGTTGAGGTCAGTTTTTTTTATGTCCCAATACCTTGGCATCGGGTCTATGAACTGACATATAAAACAACAATTGACTCATCAAGTCATTAGTTTCAATTTAAGCTACTATATAAAATACTTGCTACAAAAAAAATCTCAATATGTGGGGCATTGAACAGTCATTCTTGTGCAGACTCTGTCACGAGGAAACATAATCAATAGAATATATTTTCTGGTACTGTCTATCTGTGGCTTGCTTTTGGAGTCAGGTCCAGGAATGATTGTTATGTCATAATATCAGGGTTCAGATGGAACTGCAAACTGTATTGTTAGGAGATCTGAAAAAAACCCATCAGTCAATGAGAAATATCATTCTAGTCTTTTTAGTACAATATCAGTAGAAATGTTCTACATCTGCGTAAAATGGAGGGATTTATTGCAAAAGGAAATATTAAAATGACGTTATACTGGGAAAGATGGGCTGTTCTGTGGACAACGGAGGGTTGGAGTTAAGATCAGAATTAATTGGAGGTTTGGCCGCACTTGAAGAAAGAAGAAATTAGGAATATATGTATAATTATTTCACTACAGGTACTGTAGATGTGAGTTAAAATAGCTGTAGCAGTAGAATATTTATTGTCCGTTAGTTTACTCCAATCAGGTTAGGATGGTAGGATCGCTAGTTTACTCCAATCAGGTTAGGATGGTAGGATCGCTAGTTTACTCCAATCAGGTTAGGATGGTAGGATCGTTAGTTTACTCCAATCAGGTTAGGATGGTAGGATAGCTAGTTTACTCCAATCAGGTTAGGATGGTAGGATCGTTAGTTTACTCCAATCAGGTTAGGATGGTAGGATCGCTAGTTTACTACAATCAGGTTAGGATGGTAGGATCACTAGTTTACTCCAATCAGGTTAGGATGGTAGGATCGCTAGTTTACTCCAATCAGGTTAGGGATGGTAGGATCGTTAGTTTACTTCAATCTGGTTAGGGATGGTAGGATTGTTAGTTTATTCCAATCAGGTTAGTTTACTCCAATCAGGTAAGGCCCGCGTCCATAGAAAAAAAAAGAAAGTAAGGCCCGCGTCCATAGAGACACATACCAGCTCTACTGGTAGTACTGCTACTACCAGCAGTACTACACCTGCACCTGTCGACGACACAAGTTGCTCTACTTCCACGAGCACATCCAATGGATAAACACACACGATGGCATACGCAATATGCAGACACGTACACATGGATTTTGTACTGTATATACAGTTGAAGTCAGAATTTTACATACACTATTTTACATAGCCAAATACTTTTAAACTCAGTTTTTCACAATTCCTGACATTTAATCCTAGTAAATATTCCCTGTCTTGGGACAGATAGGATCACCACATTATTTTAAGAATGTGAAATGTCAGAATAATAGTAGAGATAATGGTAGAAATAATGATTTCTTTCAGCCTTTATTTCTTTCATCACATTCCCAGTGGGTCAGAAGTGTACATACACTCAATTAGTATTTGGTAGCATTGCCTTAAAATGGTTTAACTTGGGTCAAACGATTTGGGTAGCCTTCCACAAGTATCCCACAATAAGTTGTGTGAATTTTGGCCCATTCCTCCTGACAAAGCTGGTGTAACTGAGTCAGGTTTTAGGCCTCCTTGCTTGCACACGCTTTTTCAGTTCTGTCCACACATTTTCTATAGGATTGAGGTCAGGGCTTTGTGATGGCCACTCCAATACCTTGACTTTGTTGTCCTTAAGCCATTTTACCACAACTTTGGAAGTATGCTTGGGGTCATTGTCCATTTGGAAGACCCATTTGCGACCAAGCTTTAACTTCCTGACTGATGTCTTGAGATTTTGCTTCAATATATCCACATAATTTTACTTCCTGATGATGCCATCTATTTTGTGAAGTGCACCAGTCCCTCCTGCAGCAAAGCACCTCCACCACATGATGCTGCCACCCCCGTGCTTCACGGTTCGGATGGTGTTCTTCGGCTTGCAAGCCTCCCCCTTTATCCTCCAAACATAATGATGGCCATTATGGGCAAACAGTTCTATTTTTGCACGATTTTGTACGAAAAGTATGATCTTTGTCCCCATGTGCAGTTCCAAACCGTAGTCTGGTTTTTTTTAATGGCGGTTTTTCGAGCAGTGGCTTCTTCCTTGCTGAGCGGCCTTTCAGGTTATGTTGATATAGGACTCGTTTTACTGTGGATATAGATACTTTTGTACCTGTTTCCTCCAGCTTCTTCACAAGGTCCTTTGCTGTTGTTCTGGGATTGATTTGCATTTCTCACACCAAAGTACGTTCATCTCTAGGAGACAGAACGCGTCTCCTTCCTGAGCTGTATGATGGCTGCGTCGTCCCATGGTGTTTATACTTGCATACTATTGTTTGTACAGATGAACGTGGTACCTTCAGGCGTTTGGAAATTGCTCCCAAGGATGAACCAGACTTGTGGAGGTCTACAATTTTATTTCTGAGGTCTTGGCTGATTTCTTTTGATTTTCCCATGATGTCAAGCAAAGAGGCACTGAGTTTGAAGGTAGACCTTGAAATACATTCACAGGTACGCCTCCAATTGACTCAAATGATGTCAATTAGCCTATCAGAAGCTTCTAAAGCCATGACATCATTTTCTGGAATTTTCCAAATTGTTTAAAGGCACAGTCAACTTAGTGTATGTAAACTTCTGACCCACTGGATTTGTGATACAGTGAATTATAAGTGAAATAATCTGCCTGTAAACAATTGTTGGAAAAATGACTTGTGTCATGCATAAAGTAGATGTCCTAACCGACTTGCCAAAACTATGGTTTGTTAACAAGAAATTTGTGGAGTGGTTGAAAACCTATTAATGACTCCAACCTAAGTGTATGTAAACCTAAACATTCATTTTTAATAAATGTATTGTAATGTATGTGTGTGGCAGGCTTACAATGATGGCAAAAAAACAGCGACAGAGAGAGAGAGAGAGAGAGAGAGAGAGAGAGAGAGAGAGCAACAGAGAGAGCGACAGAGAGAGAGAGAGAGAGGGAGAGAGAGAGAGAGAGAGAGAGAGAGAGAGAGAGAGAGAGAGGAAAAGAGAGAGCAACAAAGAGAGAGCGACAGAGAGAGAAAGCGACAGAGAGAGAGAGAGAGAGAGCGACAAAGAGAGAGCAACAAAGAGAGAGCGACAGAGAGAGAGAGAGAGAGAGAGAGAGAGGAAAAGAGAGAGCAACAAAGAGAGCGCGAAAGAGAGAGAGAGCGACAGAGAGAGAGAGAGAGAGAGAGAGAGAGAGCGACAGAGAGAGAGAGCGAGCGGAAAAGAGAGCAAAAAAGAGAGAGCGACAGAGAGAGAAAGCGACAGAGAGAGAGAGAGAGAGAGCGACAAAGAGAGAGCAACAAAGAGAGAGCGACAGAGAGAGAGAGCAACAGAGAGAAAGAGAGAGAGAGAGAGCGGAAAAGAGAGAGCAACAAAGAGAGAGCGACAGAGAGAGAAAGCGACAGAGAGAGAGAGAGACAAAGAGAGAGCAACAAAGAGAGAGCGACAGAGAGAGAGCGACAGAGAGAGAGTGAGTGAGAAAGAGAGAGAGTGACAGAGAGCAAAATAGAGTGAGTGAGAAAGAGAGAGAGAAGCAAGAGTAAAATAGAAAGATAAAGGGATTGAAGGAGGCAGTAGATGAAAAATGCAATTACTGCAATAACCATCTCACACGGTAAACTGAAGAGAAACCAAGCTGACATGGAAAAACACTGCAGCCCACTTTAAGAGGAGCAAGGATAACTATCACAGGGTCACAGGAGGTTGGTGGCACCTTAATTGGGGAGGATGGGCTCATAGTAATGGCTGTAATGGAATAAATGGAGTGGTATCCAGCTCATCAAACACATGATACAATTCCCTTCATCCCATTCTAGTCCTCCCCTAACCAGCCTCCTGTGAGCAGGGTTAGGAAGTTAACTGAAGTTCTAATTCCAATTTCCATCAATGCTTCTCTATGAGAAAGAATGGAATTGGAATTTCTTCCTGAATTGACTGAAATGGAATTGACCTAAACCCTGGACTCTAATCCTAACCTCTAGAGAGGACATTTGGGGACTTTCAGGGACATTTGGGGAAACAGATTAAGTGTACTCGGATGTATTAGGGTGCATATACTAGCGGAAGTGTCCTTAACTTTGGAGCTTAGGTTGCAAATCTACTAAGTTCAGTGTCCTAACTTTGACAGGTTTGGTTGCATATCTACTAGCTCAGTGTCCTTATCTTGAGAGCTTTGGGTGCATATCTACTAGCTCATTGTCCTTATCTTGAGAGGTTTGGGATGCATATCTACTAGCTCAGTGTCCTTACCTTGAGAGGTTTGGGTGCATATATACTTCTTGATCAAGGCATCGGTAGGCTGTGTGTAAAGGCTCAAAGCATATTTGAGGGACTTGAGGTCAGGGCTCTTCTCAAGGAACGTCTTCTTCAGACCGTTTCCTCCGGCGTGGAAATATTGCTACGGAAAAGAGAGAGAGAGAAAGGAAAAAAGAAAGAAGGAAAGCGTACTGAGTCAGAGCCACTTTATTCACTGTCTTCAGTCTTCAGACCAGAAGGAGAACAGACATAGTCAGTACATTTAGCCTGCTTGTCTGTCCCGTAAAACAAAGATGCTGTATATGTATGTTAAAAGACTCCAGAGTGGCGCAGCGGTCGTAGGCACTGCATCTCAGTGCTAAAGGTGTCACTACAGACCCTGGTTCGATCCCGGGCTGTATCACAACCGGCCGTGATCGGGAGTCCCATAGGGCGTTGCACAATTGTCCCAGCGTCATCCAGGTTATTAGGGGAGGGTTTTGTCTGGGTAGACCGTCATTGTAAAATAAGAATTTGTTTTTAACTGACTTGCCTAGTTAAATAAAGGTAAAATAAAAAATATATATATGCAGACAGACTGTTCCTTTTTCTTTTCTGGGATAGTCACCTGTTGAAGTGTCCTGGAGGTAGGACTACTTTTTTAGAATTGTCCTCCCAGTTGAGCACCTGGTTACCCTTTTTGTTAAAGCTGGGCTGACGTTTACTTGGGTAAGCTTACATTCACCATATTCCTTTTAATGTTGGTTCCTCAGATCAGATTGAAAACATACATGTTCATGTACCTTTAAGTCTTCTGACCAGACTGACTGTATAGGAGACTGTGTGGGAGAGATAATAAGCATGTTTGCTTAACAGCTGTCAAACTGCTTGTATAACAGTACATCTTCCTCCCTCCTAAAGTCTGCTACTTGATCTCAGGTCCTCTGTCTTGCAAACACTCGACAACACCTGAGCCAGCTACACCACTGAAAAAGCTAGCAATTCAAGGCATTTCAATCTGAGGAGTGAGGTTACCAATAAAACTTGGGTACACTCAGACCAGATAGAACACGTACAGAGTTAATGTACTTTTCACATCTTCAGACCAGACTGTGTGGAAGACTGTGTGGGAGAGGTAATAACTATGTATGCTTATCCAGGCTGGCAGCAGTAGGCCTAATAAAAATGTACTCTGTACTGTTGCATTAAGACAGAGGATAATTGCTTACAGTCCTGCCACATACACACACTCCACCCCCTCACACACTCTCCACCTCACTGGAGTTCATGAGTTCATAGGTCATCCTCCATTGGCTCTGGAAGAAGAAAGTCATGTTCAGATATAATCCAGTCACCGATGCATTATGGAATATCGGATACAGACTGAAAACAGTGGGTGAGTCAATGAGCCAAAGCTGCTCAGAGTAAATGATCCTAAGCGCTGTAGCTCTGTGTTCCAAATGACATCCTATTACCTATAGCAAACTACTTCTGATCAAAAGTAGTGTCCTACATAGGGCATACAGTGTCATTTGGGACTAAGCTCTGTAGCTCTGCTGCCTCGGCAGAATAGGCACAACACAGATTCACTCTGAAGATACCATAGGTGTTGATGAGGGAAGAACGGCAGAGAAACCATCAAAGACATATCCAACACAACACCAACTCCAAGAGCTAGTCCACACAACACCAACTCCAAGAGCTAGTCCACACAACTCCAAGAGCTAGCCCACTCAACACCAACTCCAAGAGCTAGTCCACACAACACCAAGAGCTAGCCCACACAACACCAACTCCAAGATCTAGTCCACACAACACCAACTCCAAGAGCTAGTCTACACAACACCAACTCTAAGAGCTAGTCCACACAACACCAAGAGCTAGCCCACACAACACCAACTCCAAAAGCTAGCCCACACAACACCAACTCCAAGAGCTAGTCCACACAACACCAACTCCAAGATCTAGTCCACACAACTCCAAGAGCTAGCCCACACAACACCAACTTCAAGAGCTCCATACAACACCAACAAAAACATCAACAACAAAACATTTTGTCACATACACGGATATGTGTATCATATTATCATCTCACCACCACCTGAAAAATCAGATAAATGGATAGATGAATGTATCTCTGCTAGTCTCTCTCCCTGCTTCCCTCCCTCTCGCTCTCCTCTCTGTCTTCCTTTAAGTCTTTAACCAGTCCTGCATTCAGCCTGTGTATCTCTGCTAGTCCCTCTCCCCCATCCCTCCCTCCCTACCTCTCTCTCTCCTCTCTCTCTTCTTTTAAGTCTTTAACCAGTCCTGCATTCAGCCTGTGTATCTCTGCTAGTCTCTCTCCCCCATCTCCGCCCCCTCTCTTCCTTTAAGTCTTTAATCAGTCCTGCATTCAGCCTATGTATCTCTTCCACCTAAAGGTATTGCTTAACTGTGATTGGCCAGAGTCTCCTGGAAGCATTACTGAACTCCTCTAATTGGACGTTCTCCTCGGAATACTGGTGGAGAGAATTCCACAGCATGACGGATCTAAACAGGGAGCTGGTGTCCATGGAGATGCAGGAATCAATTAGCTTCTGTTTCACGCCGCTGCGTTGAGTGTTCACACAGACCCCGGTCTGAACTCCTGTCTGTGTCACAAATAGCACCCACAGGGCTCTGGTCAAAAGTACTGCACTATGTAGGGAATAGGGTGCCATTTGGACGCACTTACTGACTGCATCGACTCCTCTCAGCACCACTACTTCTCTTAAAGACCTTACAATCCTGTTAAAACAGTCACCACTCTACAATGATCTTTTAGGTAAACTCTCATTACAACCCTACTACCTTGTTAAAACAGTCACCAGTCTACAACGATCATTTAGGTAAACTCTCTTTACAACCCTACTACCCTGTTAAAACCCTGTCCATCTCTCTTTGCTCAGCATTTCTATACAGGGACAGAGAAAGGTAGGCATGGATGGTTAGAGGGAGAAAGGAATGAGGGTAGGGATGGAAGGTGAAAGGTAGGCATGGATGGTTAGAGGGAGAAAGGAATGAGGGTAGGGAGGGAAGGTGAAAGGTAGGCATGGATGGTTAGAGGGAGAAAGGAATGAGGGTAGGGATGGAAGGTGAAAGGTAGGCATGGATGGTTAGAGGGAGAAAGGAATGAGGGTAGGGATGGAAGGTGAAAGGGAGGGATGGATGGATGGAAAGAGAGAGAAATTGATGGAGGGATGGATGGAGGGATGGAGGAGGCATGGATGGATTGAGAGAGGAATTGATGGAGGGATGGATGGAGGCTGAAAGGGATGGAGGAAGGGAGGGATGGATGGAAAGAGAGAGGGATGGTGGGTTAGACAGATGGAGGGAGAGACAGATGGAGGGGGGAGAGAGGGATAGATAGAGAGAGGGCTCTCCATTACCTTGATGGTGGGAAGGACAAGGTCCATGGCTGCACACTGTCTTGGTGTCAGGCTACGGGCTTCCTCTCTGATCACATGGTCCTAGAGCGGAGAGAATAGAAAGAGAGAGATTCCATAACATTCCTCTTGGAGAGGACACACACACACACACACACACACTCACACACTACATTTAAGATGTTTGCATATGATAAGATTGCTATGTACATTGTAATGGAAAACTGTCATTTATATGTTAATTTTAGGTATTATCAACAGTAAAAATTATAGAGCATTGTGGGAAAATTGCTGTATTTCAAAATTGCTGTATTTCAAAATTGCTGTATTTCAAATGGTATTGTAATTCCACCCAGAATACAGTACCGTATCTTTGGAGCGCCAAAAACATTTTGACCCCTAGTGGGTGCATGGTATAGTTGTTCCTTGCTTATTAACATATTTTTAAGCGTACTTTAAAATATAAAATACATAATTCTACTCGCCACCGAGCTGCCTGTAAATTACTGTCAAATTCATGGCAACCCCTTTAATGTGTATTATCAATGTGGTTCCTGAGGTGGTAAACACATTGTGAGATCTGATCATTTGATTCAGCAGGAGAATACAGCAAAACAGTACAGGCAGCGACAGTACAGTTGCTTGCAAACTGCTGCTCAACCATGGCATCACAGACACAATACTGTCTCCCTATCTTTCTGCTGTGCTTCTTGGAACATGAAATAGACTAGTGACTGTGATCAAAGAGTGTGACTGTGGGAAGATCTTTTAATTTAGGAGCAGAGATACAGGGACTTCATTAAAAACAGTTAATCTGTGTTACAGACGGATTGGAAAGCAACCACAATTACATAATATGATGAAGACTTGGCCAGTTTAGTCATGGGTTTATAGCATGAAGTGAAGTTGCATGACTAGGGTAGGAGTGGGCTGTTTTAGCAGAGATTACCTCAATCTGGATGTAATCACTATGAGAACTAACCAACTAACACAGATCTACTGCTCTGGAAGATGTACGTTGTGGACTGTGTGGGAGTCCAACTTTTGATAATCACAACAGTGTGTGTGTATGTGTGTTTACTGTAGCTGTGGTTGTGCTCTGACCGACTAGAGATTGCAAAAACCCAGAACTGCCCATTAAACTCTGTTTTTAAGTCTCTCATTCGTTCTCACACACACACACACACACACACACACACACACACACACACACACACACACACACACACACACACACACGCACACACAGTGTGCCCCAGACCTACCTTGAGTTTGGATAGCTGTCCCAGGTCCTTGGCAGCACTGAAAATCATCTGGGCTCCTTGCTGTGAGGAGAAAAGACAGACAGGGTTATACCCTATATACACTATACACCTTTGAAGCACTTTCATGCTGAATATAATGTGAAAGGAAGCACGAAGGTGGTACAGAAGAGGATGTTTTGTTTGTTTGTGTGCGCGCGTGTGTGTGTGTGTGTGTGTGTGTGTGTGTGTGTGTGTGTGTGTGTGTGTGTGTGTGTGTGTGTGTGTTTAGACCAGACGTGTCTGTGGGCGTGTTTAGACCAGAAGTGTCTGTGGGCGTGTTTAGACCAGAAGTGTCTGTGGGCGTGTTTAGACCAGACGTGTCTGTGGGCGTGTTTAGACCAGAAAGGTCTGTGGGCGTGTTTAGACCAGAAGTGTCTGTGGGCTTGTTTAGACCAGAAGTGTCTGTGGGTGTGTTTAGACCAGAAGTGTCTGTGGGCGTGTTTAGACCAGAAGTGTCTGTGGGCGTGTTTAGACCAGAAGTGTCTGTGGGCTTGTTTAGACCAGAAGTGTCTGTGGGCGTGTTTAGACCAGAAGTGTCTGTGGGCGTGTTTAGACCAGAAGTGTCTGTGGGCGTGTTTAGACCAGAAGTGTCTGTGGGCGTGTTTAGACCAGACGTGTCTGTGGGCGTGTTTAGACCAGAAGTGTCTGTGGGCGTGTTTAGACCAGAAAGGTCTGTGGGCGTGTTTAGACCAGAAGTGTCTGTGGGCTTGTTTAGACCAGAAGTGTCTGTGGGTGTGTTTAGACCAGAAGTGTCTGTGGGCGTGTTTAGACCAGACGTGTCTGTGGGCGTGTTTAGACCAGAAAGGTCTGTGGGCGTGTTTAGACCAGAAGTGTCTGTGGGCTTGTTTAGACCAGAAGTGTCTGTGGGTGTGTTTAGACCAGAAGTGTCTGTGGGCGTGTTTAGACCAGAAAGGTCTGTGGGCGTGTTTAGACCAGAAGTGTCTGTGGGCTTGTTTAGACCAGAAGTGTCTGTGGGCGTGTTTAGACCAGAAGTGTCTGTGGGCGTGTTTAGACCAGAAGTGTCTGTGGGCGTGTTTAGACCAGAAGTGTCTGTGGGCTTGTTTAGACCAGAAGTGTCTGTGGGCGTGTTTAGACCAGAAGTGTCTGTGGGCGTGTTTAGACCAGAAGTGTCTGTGGGCTTGTTTAGACCAGAAGTGTCTGTGGGCGTGTTTAGACCAGAAGTGTTTGTGGGCTTGTTTAGACCAGAAGTGTCTGTGGGCGTGTTTAGACCAGAAGTGTCTGTGGGCTTGTTTAGACCAGAAGTGTCTGTGGGCGTGTTTAGACCAGAAGTGTCTGTGGGCGTGTTTAGACCAGAAGTGTCTGTGGGCTTGTTTAGACCAGAAGTGTCTGTGGGCGTGTTTAGACCAGAAGTGTTTGTGGGCTTGTTTAGACCAGAAGTGTCTGTGGGCGTGTTTAGACCAGAAGTCTCCACAAGAATAGTAAACCATTTTCTTTTGACCAACTGGGGACATTTTGTTGGTCCCCACATGGTCAAATGCTATTTCTAGGGGGTTTAGGGTTAAGGTTAGAATTAGTGTTAGGGTTAGAATTAAGTTTAGGGTTAGGGTTAAGGTTAGATTTTGAGGTAAATGTTAGGGTTGTGGTTAGGGGTTAGGGAAAATATAATTTGGATCAGGACAGAATTGTGTCCCCCCACAAGGTTAGTTATACAAGACTGTGTGTGTTTGAGAACATTCCTTATGGGTGTTGTCAGCCTTGTCAGTGTTGCCTGTTGGAAAAGCAGGTTTGCCTTTTCATTCTTCTATCCAGGCGTCACTAACATTTCCTGACTGACACATAAAGAGAGAAGGAGACACCATCTTGTCCGAACTTTGTAAATATCCTCTATGGTGCATCTGTGTTTTGTACATATTTGTGTGTGGGAGTGTGTCGATGTGTGCACATTTACAGACTAGAGGATATTCCAGCCAGAGGTAGGCAACCCTGGTCATGGAGCGTTGCAGATACTGGACTGTAGTGATTTTTCAGTTAGAAAAGTTTTTTGTTTCAGTCCTGAGAGACCAGGTACAGTAGGTACAATTGAGCCTAGCTCTGATATTGGCCAATTATCTAATTTGGTTCCTTCTGGGGGCAAGTAAACACTTTAGTACCTGTAGCACACCAGAACCACAGCTACCTACTTCTGCTCCAGTGTAAGAGGTTCTCCCATCATGGTTAGAATAGTTTCATGGCTTACAGTGGTAATTGAGAGGTGTGAGGACTATCTGCCTCTCCGTGGTGTTGTGCGCGCGCACGCGCGTGTGTGTGTGTGTGTGTGTGTGTGTGTGTGTGTGTGTTTGGTTTATATAACATAACATCTTACATTCTGGTCATTGAGAGGTGGTAAGACTATCATTCTCTCAATAGTGATGATGACGATCTTCCACAGTTCCTTCAGGACTCGTTTCAACACCGTCTTCTCACAGATCTTTGCAAATAAAATCAAACTGCAGAGCAGAGCAGAGCAGAGACAGAGCAGAGCAGAGAGAAACAGAGCAGAGAGAGACAGAGCAGAGAGAGACAGAGCAGAGAGACAGAGCAGAGAGAGACAGAGCAGAGAGAGACAGAGCAGAGAGACAGAGCAGAGAGAGACAGAGCAGAGAGAGACAGAGCAGAGACAGAGCAGAGCAGAGAGAGACAGAGCAGAGAGAGACAGAGCAGAGAGAGACAGAGCAGAGAGACAGAGCAGAGAGAGACAGAGCAGAGAGAGACAGAGCAGAGAGACAGAGCAGAGAGAGACAGAGCAGAGAGAGACAGAGCAGAGCAGAGACAGAGGGGAACAGAGCAGAGAGACAGAGCAGAGAGACAGAGCAGAGAGACAGAGCAGAGAGAGACAGAGCAGAGAGAGACAGAGATAGAGACAGAGACAGAGCAGAGACAGAGCAGAGACAGAGCAGAGACAGAGCAGAGACAGAGCAGAGACAGAGCAGAGCCAACAGTCTAAGTCAGATGTAAAACCACAGCAGAAACACAATCATTAGACTATCAAATCAACATTTTTGAGATGTTTTGAGACCTCTATAGTAGTCTAATGTCAAGATGAAACCCCATTCCACGACATCTGTTGTGTAGATCCAGCTATTTGCCTCCAGCCCAAAGATAAAAATAGAGTAAACTAGCAAAAACAGGGAATTAGTCCGTGCTTATCTTTGCAATGTATTTGTGATGAAGGCGTATAGCTGGATTTACACAACGGATGTCGTGGGATGTGTTTTCATCTAGAAATTAGATTACTTTAGAGGTCTGAAAACATCTGACAAACTTTCATTTATGAATGAAATGTCCCTTTAACAATGTTACAGACGTCACAAGCCACATACGTCACAGGGCCTATAGGAAGACAACAGGATCAAACACAATCAAGGGTGAAGTTCAAAAAGCCATGATATGTGGAATAAATGCATCAGCTTCACGTGATAATCTCAGTGAACGGAAAACCTTGGTTGAGGATTTCGTTTTGCATATTATTAAGAGGATTCTACTGTAATACCCCATTGGCCTCGATGTTGCCGTGAGTGTCTGAGAGAGAATCACACAGCTTATGCACGCACACACACACACACACACACACACACACACACACACACAATTGAACACTTATGAGAGATTCTGGAGGGGCACCTGAGACAGCATTATCCACCATCATCAACAAAACAATCTATGCAAGGTGCATTGAAGTTGTTCTGGCTCGTGGTGGCCCAACACCCTGTTAAGACACTTTATGAATCTATGCAAGGTGCATTGAAGTTGTTCTGGCTCGTGGTGACCCATCACCCTGTTAAGACACTTTATGAATCTATGCAAGGTGCATTGAAGTTGTTCTGGCTCGTGGTGGCCCAACACCCTGTTAAGACACTTTATGAATCTATGCAAGGTGCAGTGAAGTTGTTCTGGCTCGTGGTGGCCCAACACCCTGTTAAGACACTTTATGAATCTATGCAAGGTGCATTGAAGTTGTTCTGGCTCGTGGTGACCCATCACCCTGTTAAGACACTTTATGAATCTATGCAAGGTGCATTGAAGTTGTTCTGGCTCGTGGTGACCCATCACCCTGTTAAAACACTTTATGAATCTATGCAAGGTGCATTGAAGTTGTTCTGGCTCGTGGTGACCCAACACCCTGTTAAAACACTTTATGAATCTATGCAAGGTGCAGTGAAGTTGTTCTGGCTCGTGGTGACCCATCACCCTGTTAAGACACTTTATGAATCTATGCAAGGTGCATTGAAGTTGTTCTGGCTCGTGGTGGCCCAACACCCTGTTAAGACACTTTATGAATCTATGCAAGGTGCATTGAAGTTGTTCTGGCTCGTGGTGACCCAACACCCTGTTAAGACACTTTATGAATCTATGCAAGGTGCATTGAAGTTGTTCTGGCTCGTGGTGACCCAACACCCTGTTAAGACACTTTATGAATCTATGCAAGGTGCATTGAAGTTGTTCTGGCTCGTGGTGATCCAACACCCTGTTAAGACACTTTATGAATCTATGCAAGGTGCATTGAAGTTGTTCTGGCTCGTGGTGACCCAACACCCTGTTAAGACACTTTATGTTTATGTTTCCTTTAGTTTGGCAGCTACCTGTATCTCTATCATGTGAGGGAATACTTTGGAAAAGATTTCCACAATTATTATTATTCATGTTATTATTCTTATTTTGCTCAGAAAAATTGGCGGGCCAATTGGCCGAGAGTTGGGGAACCCTGTAGCAGGCTAGTTGGTTACCTAACCCAAGGCTCGAACTAGAGGGCTGCAGAGATCAGAGATCGGGTCCTGACAGAGATTACTGCTGGGCGGTGGACATTTTTTTTGTGCGGCTGGGAGCGGGCGGCCAGATCAGACAATTTTGGGGTTCAAATGTTTTTGTTGTCCCCAGATTATTTGGAAACGGTTGTCTTTCTGCTTTCTATGCTTCATTGACCTACCTACTGTATTTAAAGCACATCTTTGTTGCATTATTCACACACTCAGAATACGCTGCATCAAGTTAAGTAGCCTCCCTCTCCTCTTCTAGTTGGGCGTGCAAGATCAAGTGTGCACCCCATGATCAATCACAGTTAAAAAACGATTTATATATATATATATATGTGTGTATATTTTTTACCATCACTGTATGTGCACCAAAAAATTATTGCCAGCAGAGCGAGAAGATAAATCCCCCCCCCCCCCCCCCCCCCCACACACACACACACACAAACTTCCTGCGACCAAAAAATGTACCAATTTCTTTGTTATTTTTGTGCATTTTAATATTGCTTATAGGTTGCAAAATTGCTGTGAACATGGCTACTGTATCTGATCTGCGTCGTCACACAGGCCTGTGCCTGAAATAACATTCCAGGACTGCAGTTGGGTTCCGGACCAGTTCCTGCTCTGGCAGGTGAGAGTCAGACATAAAGCCAGCGGATGTGGGCCCAAAGCTCCAACATCTAGGCTAACTGGTTAACTAACCCAAAGCTCCAAACTCTAGGATGACTGATTAACTAACCCAAAGCTCCAAACTCTAGGATAACTGATTATCTGACCCAAAGCTCCCACCTCTAGGCTAACTGGTTAACTGACCCAAAGCACCAACCTCTAGGCTAACTGGTTAACTGACCCAAAGCACCAACCTCTAGGCTAACTGGTTAACTAACCCAAAGCTCCAAACTCTAGGATAACTGATTGACTAACCCAAAGCTCAAACCTCCAGGCTAACTGGTTAACTAACCCACAGCTCCAAACTCTAGGATGACTGATTAACTGACCCAAAGCTCCAAACTCTAGGATAACTGATTAACTGACCCAAAGCTCCAACCTCTAGGAAAACTGGTTAACTGACCCAAAGCTCCAAACTCTAGGATAACTGATTAACTGACCCAAAGCTCCAAACTCTAGGATGACTGATTAACTAACCCAAAGCTCCAAACTCTAGGATGACTGATTAACTGACCCAAAGCTCCAAACTCTAGGATGACTGATTAACTGACCCAAAGCTCCAAACTCTAGGATAACTGATTAACTAACCCAAAGCTCCAAACTCTAGGATAACTGATTAACTGACCCAAAGCTCCAAACTCTAGGATAACTGATTAACTAACCCAAAGCTCCAAACTCTAGGATAACTGATTAACTAACCCAAAGCTCCAACCTCTAGGATAACTGGTTAACTAACCCAAAGCTCCAACCTCTAGGATAACTGATTAACTAACCCAAAGCTCCAAACTCTAGGATAACTGGTTAACTAATCCAAAGCTCCAACCTCTAGGCTAACTGATTAACTAACCCAAAGCTCCAAACTCTAGGATAACTGATTAACTAACCCAAAGCTCCAACCTCTAGGATAACTGATTAACTGACCCAAAGCTCCAAACTCTAGGGTAACTGATTAACTGACCCAAAGCTCCAAACTCTAGGATGACTGATTAACTAACCCAAAGCTCCAAACTCTAGGATAACTGATTAACTAACCCAAAGCTCCAAACTCTAGGATAACTGATTAACTAACCCAAAGCTCCAACCTCTAGGATAACTGGTTAACTAACCCAAAGCTCCAACCTCTAGGCTAACTGGTTAACTGACCCAAAGCTCCAACATCTAGGCTAACTGGTTAACTGGCCCAAAGCTCAAACATCTAGGCTAACTGGTTAACTGACCCAAAGCTCCACCATCTAGGCTAACTGGTTAACTGACCCAAAGCACCAACCTCTAGGCTAACTGGTTAACTAACCCAAAGCTCCAAACTCTAGGATAACTGATTAACTGACCCAACGCTCCAACCTCTAGGCTAACTGGTTAACTGACCCAAAGCTCCAACATCTAGGCTAACTGGTTAACTGACCCAAAGCACCAACCTCTAGGCTAACTGGTTAACTGACCCAAAGCTCCAATCTCTAGGATGACTGATTAACTAACCCAAAGCTCCAACCTCTAGGAAAACCGATTAACTAACCCAAAGCTCCAAACTCTAGGATAACTGGTTAACTAACCCAAAGCTCCAACCTCTAGGATAACTGATTAACTAACCCAAAGCTCCAAACTCTAGGATAACTGGTTAACTAATACAAAGCTCCAACCTCTAGGATAACTGATTAACTGACCCAAAGCTCCAAACTCTAGTATAACTGATTAACTAACCCAAAGCTCCAACCTCTAGGATAACTGGTTAACTAACCCAAAGCTTCAAACTCTAGGATAACTGGTTAACTAACTCAAAGCTCCTCTAGGATAACTGGTTAACTAACTCAACGCTCCTCTAGGATAACTGGTTAACTAACTCAAAGCTCCTCGAGGATTAACTGGTTAACTAACTCAACACTCCTCGAGGATTAACAGGTTAACTTACCCAAAGTTCCTCTAGGATAACGGCCACATGCATTCTGACACCTACTGAGTCAAACAATATGAATCCTCAGTAACTCCATGGTGAAAACAAACACCTACTTTTTATCCAGGAGTCACTTCTTGGCTAACTGGTTACCTCAATGTTAACTCAAGGGTGTAAACAGAAAGCTACTATTTATCTAGGAGATACATGGATTCGCTACTGGATACTAACCTCTAAGCCAGCTGATAATATGCCTATATGGACCTACTTTTTATCCAGGAGGTCCATGAGTGGTCTGAGGACAGTCTCAGCATCCATGGCAGCGTTGCTCTTCCCTGCAGCACTCCCCTTCATCTGGACTAATTCCTGGTTCATCTGCTTTACACAGTCCTCAATCACCGGTTTGAAACTGGACAGGGAAATAACACAGGGTTAGCACAGATACACACAGACCACAGATACACACAGACCACAGATACACACAGACCACAGATACACACAGACCACAGATACACACAGACTACAGATACACACAGACCACAGACAGGGAAATAACACAGGGTTAGTACAGATACACACAGACCACAGATACACACAGACCACAGATACACACAGACCACAGATACACACAGACCACAGATACACACAGACTACAGATACACACAGACCACAGATACACACAGACCACAGATACACACAGACCACAGATACACACAGACCACAGATACACACAGACCACAGACAGGGAAATAACACAGGGTTAGCACAGATACACACATACCACAGATACACACATACCACAGATACACACAGACCACAGCTACACACAGACCACAGATACACACAGACCACAGATACACACAGACCACAGATACACACAGACCACAGATACAGACACACACAGACCACAGATACACACAGACCACAGATACATACATACACACATACCACAGATACACACAGACCACAGATATACAGATACACACAGACCGCAGATACACACAGACCACAGATACAAACAGACGCACACAGACCACAGATACACACAGACCACAGATATACAGACACACACAGACCACAGATACACACAGACCACAGATATACACAGACCACAGATATACACAGACCACCGATACACATAGACCACAGATATACACAGACACACACAGACCACAGATACACACAGACCACAGATATACAGACACACACAGACCACAGATACACACAGACCACAGATACACACAGACACACACAGACCACAGATACACACATACACACAGACCACAGACACACACAGACCACAAATACACACATACACACAAAACTCAGGCACACACAGACCACAGACACACACAGACCATAGATACACACAAACAAAGACACACACAGAACCCCCCCCCCCCCCCCCTCCCACACACACCTGGAGCCGAAGACTGCACTGAGCTCATCCAGCACGGTGTTGAGTTTGTTCTGCAGTTCCTTCAGTAGTTCACTGGCCTCAGCATCCAGCTGCAACAGTAACAGGCAAGGAGATGCCCATCATTAGCTGCTACATCAATACAGCTTTATATCAATATCACTATACATCCCCAACATATCACCAACACTATACATCTCTACTATATCACTAACACTATACATCTCCATTATATCACTAACACTATACATCTCCACTATATCACTAACACTATACATCTCCATTATATCACTAACACTATACATCTCCACTATATCACTAACACTATACATCTCCATTATATCACTAACACTATACATCTCCACTATATCACTAACACTATACATCTCCAATATATCACTAACAGTATACATCTCCATTATATCACTAACACTATACATCTCCACTATATCACTAACACTATACATCTCCATTATATCACTAACACTATACATCTCCACTATATCACTAACACTATACATCTCCATTATATCACTAACACTATACATCTCCACTATATCACTAACACTATACATCTCCATTATATCACTAACACTATACATCTCCATTATATCACTAACACTATACATCTCCACTATATCACTAACACTATACATCTCCATTATATCACTAACACTATACATCTCCACTATATCACTAACAGTATACATCTCCATTATATCACTAACACTATACATCTCCATTATATCACTAACACTATACATCTCCACTATATCACTAACACTATACATCTCCACTATATCACTAACACTATACATCTCCATTATATCACTAACACTATACATCTCCACTATATCACTAACACTATACATCTCCACTATATCACTAACACTATACATCTCCTTTATATCACTAACACTATACATCTCCATTATATCACTAACACTATACATCTCCACTATATCACTAACACTATACATCTCCACTATATCACTAACACTATACATCTCCACTATATCACTAACACTATACATCTCTACTATATCACTAACACTGTACATCTCCATTATATCACTAACACTATACATCTCTACTATATCACTAACACTATACATCTCCATTATATCACTAACACTATACATCTCTACTATATCACTAACACTATACATCTCTACTATATCACTAACACTATTCATCTCTAATATATCACTAACACTATACATCTCCATTATATCACTAACACTATACATCTCCACTATATCACTAACACTATACATCTCTACTATATCACTAACACTGTACATCTCCATTATATCACTAACAGTATACATCTCCATTATATCACTAACACTATACATCTCCACTATATCACTAACACTATACATCTCTACTATATCACTAACACTGTACATCTCCATTATATCACTAACACTATACATCTCCACTATATCACTAACACTATACATCTCCATTATATCACTAATAGGGTGTAGAGAATAGGGTGCCATTTAAAGGCAGCATAAAGGTGTTTTAGAGCAGGTTTGGTGGAGACAGATAGATCCCAACCCTCTAAATGTGTTTAGGACAGGTTTGGTGGAGACAGATAGATCCCAACCCTCTAAATGTGTTTAGGACAGGTTTGGTGGAGACAGATAGATCCCAACCCTGTGAATATGCTTTAGGGCAGGTTTGGTGGAGACAGATAGATCCCAACCCTCTACATGTGTTTAGGGCAGGTTTGGTGGAGACAGATAGATCCCCAACCCTCTAAATGTGTTTAGGACAGGTTTGGTGGAGACAGATAGATCCCAACCCTCTAAATGTGTTTAGGGCAGGTTTGGTGGAGACAGATGGATCCCCAACCCTCTAAATGTGTTTAGGACAGGTTTGGTGGAGACAGATAGATCCCAACCCTCTAAATGTGTTTAGGGCAGGTTTGGTGGAGACAGATAGATCCCAACCCTCTAAATGTGTTTAGGGCAGGTTTGGTGGAGACAGATAGATCCCCAACCCTCTAAATGTGTTTAGGACAGGTTTGGTGGAGACAGATAGATCCCAACCCTCTAAATGTGTTTAGGGCAGGTTTGGTGGAGACAGATAGATCCCCAACCCTCTAAATGTGTTTAGGGCAGGTTTGGTGGAGACAGATAGATCCCAACCCTCTAAATGTGTTTAGGGCAGGTTTGGTGGAGACAGATAGATCCCAACCCTGTGAATATGCTTTAGGGCAGGTTTGGTGGAGACAGATAGATCCCCAAACCTCTGAATATGCTTTAGGGCAGGTTTGGTGGAGACAGATAGATCCCCAATCCTCTAAATGTGTTTAGGGCAGGTTTGGTGGAGACAGATAGATCCCCAACCCTCTGAATATGTTTTAGAGCAGGTTTGGTGGAGACAGATAGATCCCAACCCTCTAAATGTGTTTAGGACAGGTTTGGTGGAGACAGATAGATCCCAACCCTCTAAATGTGTTTAGGGCAGGTTTGGTGGAGACAGATAGATCCCCAACCCTCTAAATGTGTTTAGGACAGGTTTGGTGGAGACAGATAGATCCCCAACCCTCTAAATGTGTTTAGGGCAGGTTTGGTGGAGACAGATAGATCCCCAACCCTGTGAATGTGTTTTAGAGCAGGTTTTGTGGAGACAGATAGATCCCCAACCCTCTAAAGGAGTTTTAGAGGGGAGATCTAATCTATCTGGGTGTGACGGTCTCATCGTCACTCAGTCATCTCACAACACCCAGCCCCCCAACTCAACTCTCTGATAGTCAGTCAAGTACTGTACATGGTTAGTACGAGAAGCACATGTTGTGTCTGGCTCACAGTCCCCACATTACTGAATGCCTCTGAAGTACCATGTCAGGAGGAGAGGACACTGGGTGCATCCTAAATGTTCCCTATGTAGTACAATATGGGTCCTGGTTAAAAGTAGTGCACTACTGTCTGTAGGGAATAGGGTGTAATTTGGGATATAACATCTATAGGGCCTGTCTGTGTATTCCAGGGTGTACTGAAAAGAGAACAGAGGGGCAGACAGCGTCATTTAGAATGACTAAAGACTTTCTGACTGGCCTGCTCTGACTGGCCTGCTCTGACTGGCCTGCTCCTTGATGCGTTTAAGTCTACTCTATAGATCCTACAATTCATCAGTTACATTGCCACTTATTCTGCAAACATAAGTGTATGTGTGTGTGTGTGTTGTTTGTGTTTTGTGTATTGATGCTGTGTGTATAGTGGAGAGTGGTAGCTGTTTCAGGCCTGGTCCCTGAGATAGATATGTGATGAAAGCTAGCTGCTCCATGTGCATGACAGGTCATCACATTAAATCAAATCAAATGTTATTAGTCACATGCGCCGAATACAACAGGTGTAGACCTTACAGTGAAATGATTACTTACGAGCCCCTAAACCAACAAAGCAGTAAAAAAAATATGTATATGAAAAATAAATAAAAGTAACATGTAATTAAAGAGGAGCAGTAAAGTAACAATAGCTGGACTATATACAGGGGGGTACCGTTACAGAGTCAATGTGCGGGGGCACAGGTTTGTCAAGGTAATTGAGGTAATATGTACATGTAGTTAGAGTTATTAAAGTGACTGTGCATAGATGATAACTACAGAGAGCAGCAGTGGTGTAAAATAGGGGGGGGGGGGGGGGGGCAATGCAAATAGTCTGGGTAGCCTTTTGATTAGAAGTTCCGGTACCGTTTGCTGTGCGGTAGCAGAGAGAACAGCCTATGACTAGGGTGACTGGAGTCTTTGACAATTTTTTGGGCCTTCCTTTGACACCTCCTGGTATAGAGGTCCTGGAAAGCAGGAAGCTTGTCGCCAGTGAAGTCCTGGGCCGTACGGACTACCCTTTGTAGTTTCTTGCGCTCAGAGTCCGGGCAGTTGCCACACCAGACAGTGATGCAACCGGCCAGGATGCTGTTGAAGGTGCAGCTGTAGAACCTTTTGAGGATCTGAGGACCCATGCCAAATCTTTTCAGTCTCCTGAGGGGATTAGGTTTTGTCATGCCCTCTTCACAACTGTCTTGGTGTGCTTGGACCATGTTAGTTTGTTGGTGATGTGGACACCAAGGAACTTGAAGCTTTCAACCTGCTCCACTACAGCCCTGTCGATGAGAATGGGGGCATGCTCGGCCCTCTTTTTCTTGTAGTCCACAATCATCTCCTTTGTCTTGATCACGTTGAGGGAGAGGTTGTTGTCCTGGCACAACATGGCCAGGTCTCTGACCTCCTCCCTATAAGCTGTCTCATCCTTGTCGGTGATCAGGCTTACCACTGTTGTGTCATCGGCAAACTTAATGATGGTGTTGGAGTCGTGCCTGGCCGTGCAGTCATGAGTGAACAGGGAGTACAGGAGGGGACTGAACACGCACCCCTGAGAAGCCCCTGTGTTCAGGATCAGCAAGGTGGATGTGTTGTTACCTACCCTTACAACCTGGGGGCGGCCCGTCAGGAAGTCCAGGATCCAGTTGCAGAGGGAGGTGTTTAATCCCAGGGTCCTTAGCTATTGATGAGCTTTGAGGACACTATGGTGTTGAACGCTGAGCTGTAGTCAATGAATAGCAATCTCACATACAGTGATGGAAAAATGTATTTGATCCTCTGCTGATTTTGTGCGTTTGCCCACTGACAAAGAAATGATCAGTCTATAATTTTAATGGTAGGTTTATTTGAACAGTGAGAGACAGAATAACAAAATAATCCAGAAAAACGCATGTCAAAAATGTTAGAAATTGATTTGCATTTTAATGAGGGAAATAAGTATTTGACCCCTCTGCAAAACATGACTTAGTACTTGGTGGCAAAACCCTTGTTGGCAATCTCAGAGGTCAGACGTTTCTTGTAGTTGGCCACCAGGTTTTCACACATCTCAGGAGGGATATTGTCCCACTCCTCTTTGCAGATCTTCTCCAAGTCATTAAGGTTTCGAGGCTGACGTTTGGCAACTCGAACCTTCAGCTCCCTCCACATATTTTCTATGGGATTAAGGTCTGGAGACTGGCTAGGCCACTCCAGGACCTTAATGTGCTTCTTCTTGAGCCACTCCTTTGTTGCCTTGGCCGTGTGTTTTGGGACATTGTCATGCTGGAAAACGCATTCACGACCCATTTTCAATGCCCTGGCTAAGGGAAGGAGGTTCTCACCCAAGATTTGACGGAACATGGCCCTGTCCATCGTCCCTATGATGCGGTGAAGTTGTCCTGTCCTCATAGCAGAAAAACACCCCCAAAGCATAATGTTTCCAGCTCCATGTTTGACGGTGGGGAGGGTGTTCTTGGGGTCATGGGCAGCATTCCTCCTCCTCCAAACACAGAGAGTTGAGTTGATGCCAAAGAGCTCCATTTTGGTCTCATCTGACCACAACACTTTCACCCAGTTGTCCTCTGAATCATTCAGATGTTCATTGGCAAACTTCAGACGGGCATGTATATGTGCTTTCTGGAGCAGGGGGACCTTGCGGGCGCTGCAGGATTTCAGTCCTTCACAGCGTAGTGTGTTACCAATTGTTTTCTTGGTGACTATGGTCCCAGCTGCCTTGAGATCATTGACAAGATCCTCCCATGTAGTTCTGGGCAAGATTCCTCACCGTTCTCATTGTCATTGCAACTCCACGAGGTGAGATCTTGCATGGAGTCCCAGGCCGAGGGAGATTGACAGTTCTTTTGTGTTTCTTCCATTTGCGAATAATCGCACCAACTGTTGTCCACCTTCTCACTAAACTGCTTGGCGATGGTCTTGTAGCCCATTCCAGCCGTGTGTAGGTCTACAATCTTTTCCCTGACATCCTTGGAGAGCTCTTTGGTCTTGGCCATGGTGGAGAGTTTGGAATCTGATTGATTGATTGATTGCTTCTGTGGACAGGTGTCATTTATACAGGTAACAAGCTGAGATTAGGAGCACTCCCTTTAAGAGTGTGCTCCTAATCTCAGTTTGTTACCTGTATAAAAGACACCTGTGAGCCAGACATCTTTCTGATTGAGAGGGGGTCAAATACTTATTTCCCTCACTAAAATGCAAATCAATTTATAACATTTTTGATATGTGTTTTTCTGGATTTTGTTGTTGTTATTCTGTCTCTCACTGTTCAAATTAACCTACCATTAAAATTATAGACTGATCATTTCTTTGTCAGTGGGCAAACGTACAAAATCAGCAGGGGATCAAATACTTTTTTCCCTCACTGTATGTGTTCCTTTTGTCCAGGTGGGAAAGGGCAGTGTGGAGTGCAATAGAGATTGCATCATTTGCGGATCTGTTAGGGCGGTATGCAATTTGGAGTGGGTCTTGGATTTCTGGGACAATGGTGATGATGTGAGCCATGACCAGCCTTTCAAAGCACTTCATGGCTACAGACGTGAGTGCTATGGGTCAGTAGTCATTGAGGCAGGTTACCTTAGTATTCTTGGGCACAGGGACTATGGTGATCAGCTTATAATGTTGGTATTACAGACTAGGACAGGGAGAGGTTGAAAACATCAGTAAAGACACTTGCCAGTTGGTCAGCGCATGCTCACAGTACACGTCCTGGTAAGCCGCCTGGCCCTGCGGCCGTGTGAATGTTGACCTGTTTTAAAGGTCTTACTCACATCGGCTGTGGAGAGCGTGATCACACAGTCTTCCGGAACAGCTGATGCTCTCATGCATGTTTCAGTGTTATTTGCCTTGACGCGAGCATAGAAGTTGTTTAGCTCATCTGGTAGGCTCGTGTCACTGGGCAGCTCTCGGCTGTGCTTCCCTTTGTGGTCTGTAATGGTTTGCATGTCCTGCCATATCCGATGAGCATTAGAGCCAGTGTAGTACGATTCGATCCTAGTCCTTTATTAACGTCTTGTCTGTTTGATGGTTAGTCGGAGGGCATAGTGGGATTTCTTATAAGCTTCGGGTTAGAGTCCCGCTCCTTGAAAGTGGCAGCTCTAGCCTTTTGCTCAGAGCGGATGTTGCCTGTTATCCATGGCTTCTGGTTGGGGTATGTGCGTACGGTCACTGTGAGGACGACGTCATCGATGCACTTATTGATGAAGCCAATGACTGATGTGGTGTACTCCTCATTGCCATCGGAGGAATCCCGGAACATATTCCAGTCTGTGATAGCAAAACCGTCCTGTAGCTTAGCATCTGCTTCATCTGACCACTTTTTTATTGATTGAGTCACTGATGCTTCCGGCTTTAATTTTTGCTTGTAAGCAGGAATCAGATGCTGCAGGAATTTGGTCAGATTTGCCAAATGGAGGGCAAGGGAGAGCTTTGTTTGAGTCTCTGTGTGTGGAGTAAAGGTGGTCTAGAGTTTTTTTCCCTCTGGTTGCACATGTGACATGCTGATATATAGAGCGATATAAGTTTCCCTGCATTAAAGTTCCCGGTCACAAGGAGCACTGCCTCTGGGTGTGCGTTTTACTGTTTGCTTATGGCGGAATACAGCTCATTGAGTGCAGTCTTAGTGCCAGCCTCAGTCTGTGGTGGTATGTAGACAGCTACGAAAAATACAGATGAAAACTCTCTAGGTACATAGTGTGGTCTACAGCTTATCATGAGATACTCTACATCATGCAAACAAAACCTTGAGACTTCCTTAGATATCGTGCACCAGCTGTTATTTACAAAAATACATAGTCCACCGCCCCTTGTTTTACCAGACGCCGCTGTTCTATCCTGCCGATACAGCCTATAACCAGCCAGCTGTATGTTGATAATGTCATCGTTCAGCCACGACTCCATGGAGCATGAGATATTACAGTTTTCAATGTTCCGTTGATAGTTAATCTTCCGCGTAGGTCATCGATTTTATTTTCCAAAGGTTGCACGCTTGCTAGCAGAATGGAAGGCAGTGGGAGTTTATTCGATTGCTTGCAAATTCTCAGAAGACAGCCCGCCCTCCGGCCCCTTTTTCTCTGCCTTCTCTCACGCAAATGACGGAGATCTGGGCCTGTTCCCGGGAAAGCAATATGTCATTCACGTCGGGCTCATTAAAGGAAAAAAAGGACTCTGCCAGTTCGTGGTGAGTAATCGCAGTTCGGCAGTTATTTTCATAAGAGATGGTAGCAGTAACATTATGTATGAAAAAGTTTTAAAATAAATTACAAACAACGCAAAGAAACAAACCAAAAAATCACAATTGGATAGGAACACGTAAAACGTCAGCCTTCTTCTCCAGTGCCACTTGACAGTGTGTGTGCGTGTGTGTGCATATATATATACATACAGTGCCTTGCGAAAGTATTCGGCCCCCTTGAACTTTGCGACCTTTTGCCACATTTCAGGCTTCAAACATAAATATATAAAACTGTATTTTTTTGTGAAGAATCAACAACAAGTGGGACACAATCGTGAAGTGGAACGACATTTATTGGATATTTCAAACCTTTTTAACAAATCAAAAACTGAAAAATTGGGCGTGCAAAATTATTCAGCCCCTTTACTTTCAGTGCAGCAAACTCTCTCCAGAAGTTCAGTGAGGATCTCTGAATGATCCAATGTTGACCTAAATGACTAATGATGATAAATACAATCCACCTGTGTGTAATCAAGTCTCCGTATAAATGCACCTGCACTGTGACAGTCTCAGAGGTCCGTTAAAAGCGCAGAGAGCATCATGAAGAACAAGGAACACACCAGGCAGGTCCGAGATACTGTTGTGAAGAAGTTTAAAGCCGGATTTGGATACAAAAAGATTTCCCAAGCTTTAAACATCCCAAGGAGCACTGTGCAAGCGAAAATATTGAAATGGAAGGAGTATCAGACCACAAAATCTACCAAGACCTGGCCGTCCCTCTAAACTTTCAGCTCATACAAGGAGAAGACTGATCAGAGATGCAGCCAAGAGGCCCATGATCACTCTGGATGAACTGCAGAGATCTACAGCTGAGGTGGGAGACTCTGTCCATAGGACAACAATCAGTCGTATATTGCACAAATCTGGCCTTTATGGAAGAGTGGCAAGAAGAAAGCCAATTCTTAAAGATATCCATAAAAAGTGTTGTTTAAAGTTTGCCACAAGCCACCTGGGAGACACACCAAACATGTGGAAGAAGGTGCTCTGGTCAGATGAAACCAAAATTGAACTTTTTGGCAACAATGCACAACGTTATGTTTGGCGTAAAAGCAACACAGCTGAACACACCATCCCCACTGTCAAACATGGTGGTGGCAGCATCATGGTTTGGGCCTGTTTTTCTTCAGCAGGGACAGGGAAGATGGTTAAAATTGATGGGAAGATGGATGGAGCCAAATACAGGACCATTCTGGAAGAAAACCTGATGGAGTCTGCAAAAGACCTGAGACTGGGACGGAGATTTGTCTTCCAACAAGACAATGATCCAAAACATAAAGCAAAATCTACAATGGAATGGTTCAAAAATAAACATATCCAGGTGTTAGAATGGCCAAGTCAGTCCAGACCTGAATCCAATCGAGAATCTGTGGAAAGAACTGAAAACTGCTGTTCACAAATGCTCTCCATCCAACCTCACTGAGCTCGAGCTGTTTTGCAAGGAGGAATGGGAAAAAATGTCAGTCTCTCGATGTGCAAAACTGATAGAGACATACCCCAAGCAACTTACAGCTGTAATCGCAGCAAAAGGTGGCGCTACAAAGTATTAACTTAAGGGGGCTGAATAATTTTGCACGCTCAATTTTTCAGTTTTGATTTGTTAAAAAAGTTTGAAATATCCAATAAATGTCGGTCCACTTCATGATTGTGTCCCACTTGTTGTTGATTCTTCACAAAAAAATACAGTTTTATATCTTTATGTTTGAAGCCTGAAATGTGGCAAAAGGTGGCAAAGTTCAAGGGGGCCAAATACTTTCGCAAGGCACTGTATATATATGTGTGTGTGTGTGTGTATAAATGTGACAGATCATCACATTAGGTTAGATAAGAGTCATGCAGTCACAGACCAGCTCTCTAATCCTATCTCATTCTGATGGTGGATGGCTTGTAGAGACAGCTGTTGTGAATAGTAAGCCATTATTGAGGCCATTACACAGCGATCAAGATGTTATCCTCTCTCACGTCTCTGTCTCAGTCTTGCAGAAGTAAATGTTAATCTATTATTTAACATTCCATGAAATGACGGATGTGTTATTTCTTATTCTATCATATGTAGAGCCTGAAATATGTGTTATTTCAAATGATATGATAGCACATTGATCTGTGTAATTGCCCTGGCTTTCAGTTTGCTAATTGCTTTGGGAACACTTTCACTGCCAGTCAGCCAGTAATGTGTTTTTGTGCTGAGGTCTGCCTAAAATGGAAAAAACATTTACTTTATCAACCTGCATGATCCATTATGTTCCGACATCATTAGAAATAGCTGTCTAATGCCTGAAAGACAACGTAGTTTATAGTGGTATCAGGGTGTGATTACTATTTATTTTATCAACCTGCATGATCCATTATGTTCCGATATCATTAGAAATAGCTGTCTAATGCCTGAATGACAACGTAGTTTATAGTGGTATCAGGGTGTGATTACTATTGTATGTTTTTCCTGAATAATGCAACACCCCTGTCACTCAATTGGCCTAATAAATCACCTGTCAAACGTCTAAAGCAAGGAGCTACAGCCAAACCAACTAAAGCCGTTAATTTCAGTCAGATATGTCTGTCTTTGTCCTGAATGGCACCCTTTCCCTTTACAGTGCACTACTATATATAGCGCACTATATAGCGCACTACATTACTTGCTCAAATGTAGTACACTGAATAGGGAATATGGTGCATTTGGATGCAGACTCTGTCTGTTCAGATGCCTCATTACTGTAACAGAGCCTTTACTTCAGAGAGAGAGAGAGAGAGAGCACAGCTGGGGAGTTTTGTAAGCATTTGAGAAGCTCATTAGAGTTTGTACGAAATCCTGTCTAGAACATTTTGTAGCTTTAGTTTGGGTACCAAAATAAGTGAGCGCGGGGGCTAGATGCTAGATAAATACTGCGCCCTGACAGAACGCGGGGGCTAGATGACAGATGAATACTGCTCCCTGACAGAGAGTGGGGGCAAGATGACAGATGAATACTGCTCCCTGACAGAGTGTGGGGGCTAGATGACGGATTAATACTGTTCCCTGACAGAGAGTGGGGGCAAGATGACAGATGAATACTGCTCCCTGACAGAGAGTGGGGCTAGATGACAGATTAATACTGCTCCCTGACAGAGAGTGGGGGCAAGATGACAGATGAATACTGCTCCCTGACAGAGTGTGGGGGCTAGAAGACAGATGAATACTGTTCCCTGACAGAGAGTGGGGGCAAGATGACAGATGAATACTGCTCCCTGACAGAGAGTGGGGCTAGATGACAGATTAATACTGCTCCCTGACAGAGAGTGGTGCAAGATGACAGATGAATACTGCTCCCTGACAGAACGCGGGGGCTAGATGACAGATGAATACTGCTCCCTGACAGAGAGTGGGGCTAGATGACAGATGAATACTGCTCCCTGACAGAGAGTGGGGCTAGATGACAGATTAATACTGCTCCCTGACAGAGAGTGGGGGCTAGATGACAGATGAATACTGCTCCCTGACAGAGAGTAGGGGATAGATGACAGATTAATACTGCTCCCTGACAGTGAGTGGGGGCTAGATGACAGATGAATACTGCTCCCTGACAGAGAGTGGGGCTAGATGACAGATGAATACTGCTCCCTGACAGAGAGTGGGGGCTAGATAACAGATGAATACTGCTCCCTGACAGAACGCGGGGGCTAGATGACAGATGAATACTGTTCCCTGACAGAACGCGGGGGCAAGATGACAGATGAATACTGCTCCCTGACAGAGAGTGGGGGCTAGATGACAGATGAATACTGCTCCCTGACAGAGAGTGGGGGGTAGATGACAGATGAATACTGCTCCCTGACAGAGAGTGGGGCTAGATGACAGATGAATACTGCTCCCTGACAGAGAGTGGGGGCTAGATGACAGATGAATACTGCTCCCTGACAGAACGCGGGGGCTAGATGACAGATGAATACTGCTCCCTGACAGAACGCGGGGGCTAGGTGACAGATGAATACTGCTCCCTGACAGAGAGTGGGGCTAGATGACAGATGAATACTGCTCCCTGACAGAGAGTGGGGCTAGATGACAGATGAATACTGCTCCCTGACAGCGAGTGGGTCTAGATGACAGATGGATACTGCTCCCTGACAGAACGCGGGGGCTAGATGACAGATGAATACTGCTCCCTGACAGAGAGTGGGGCTAGATGACAGATGAATACTGCTCCCTGACAGAGAGTAGGGCTGGATGACAGATGAATACTGCTCCCTGACAGAACGCGGGGGCTAGATGACAGATGAATACTGCTCCCTGACAGAACGCGGGGGCTAGATGACAGATGAATACTGCTCCCTGACAGAGAGTGGGGCTAGATGACAGATGAATACTGTTCACTGACAGAGAGTGGGGGCTAGATGACAGATGAATACTGCTCCCTGACAGAGAGTGGGGCTAGATGACAGATGAATACTGCTCCCTGACAGAGAGTGGGGGCTAGATGACAGATGAATACTGTTCCCTGACAGAGCGTGGGGCTAGATGACAGATGAATACTGCTCCCTGACAGAGAGTGGGGCTAGATGACAGATGAATACTGCTCCCTGACAGAGAGTGGGGCTAGAAGACAGATGAATACTGCTCCCTGACAGAGAGTGGGGTCTAGATGACAGATGAATACTGCTCCCTGACAGAGAGTGGGGCTAGATGACAGATGAATACTGCTCCCTGACAGAGAGTGGGGCTAGAAGACAGATGAATACTGCTCCCTGACAGAGAGTGGGGCTAGATGACAGATGAACACTGCTCCCTGA
Source organism: Oncorhynchus mykiss (assembly GCF_013265735.2). NCBI lineage: Eukaryota > Metazoa > Chordata > Actinopteri > Salmoniformes > Salmonidae > Oncorhynchus > Oncorhynchus mykiss. The sequence goes on along the minus strand of NC_048570.1, from coordinate 79,281,158 downwards.
CAGAGAGTGGGGCTAGATGACAGATGAATACTGCTCCCTGACAGAGATTGGGGCTAGATGACAGATGAATACTGCTCCCTGACAGAACGCAGGGGCTAGATGAGAGATGAATACTGCTCCCTGACAGAGAGTGGGGGCAAGATTACAGATGAATACTGCTCCCTGACAGAGAGTGGGAGCTAGATGACAGATGAATACTGCTCCCTGACAGAGAGTGGGGTCTAGATGACAGATGAATACTGCTCCCTGACAGAGAGTGGGGGATAGATGACAGATGAATACTGCTCCCTGACAGAGAGTGGGGGATAGATGACAGATGAATACTGCTCCCTGACAGAGAGTAAGGGATAGATGACAGATGAATACTGTTCCCTGACAGAGAGTGGGGGCAAGATGACAGATGAATACTGCTCCCTGACAGAGAGTGGGGCTAGATGACAGATTAATACTGCTCCCTGACAGAGAGTGGGGGCAAGATGACAGATGAATACTGCTCCCTGACAGAGTGTGGGGGCTAGAAGACAGATGAATACTGTTCCCTGACAGAGAGTGGGGGCAAGATGACAGATGAATACTGCTCCCTGACAGAGAGTGGGGCTAGATGACAGATTAATACTGCTCCCTGACAGAGAGTGGTGCAAGATGACAGATGAATACTGCTCCCTGACAGAACGCGGGGGCTAGATGACAGATGAATACTGCTCCCTGACAGAGAGTGGGGCTAGATGACAGATGAATACTGCTCCCTGACAGAGAGTGGGGCTAGATGACAGATGAATACTGCTCCCTGACAGAGAGTGGGGGCTAGATGACAGACGAATACTGCTCCTTGACAGAGAGTAGGGGATAGATGACAGATTAATACTGCTCCCTGACAGTGAGTGGGGGCTAGATGACAGATGAATACTGCTCCCTGACAGAGAGTGGGGCTAGATGACAGATGAATACTGCTCCCTGACAGAACGCGGGGGCTAGATGACAGATGAATACTGTTCCCTGACAGAACGCGGGGGCAAGATGACAGATGAATACTGCTCCCTGACAGAGAGTGGGGGCTAGATGACAGATGAATACTGCTCCCTGACAGAGAGTGGGGGGTAGATGACAGATGAATACTGCTCCCTGACAGAGAGTGGGGCTAGATGACAGATGAATACTGCTCCCTGACAGAGAGTGGGGGCTAGATGACAGATGAATACTGCTCCCTGACAGAGAGTGGGGCTAGATGACAGATGAATACTGCTCCCTGACAGCGAGTGGGTCTAGATGACAGATGGATACTGCTCCCTGACAGAACGCGGGGGCTAGATGACAGATGAATACTGCTCCCTGACAGAGAGTGGGGCTAGATGACAGATGAATACTACTCCCTGACAGAGAGTAGGGCTGGATGACAGATGAATACTGCTCCCTGACAGAACGCGGGGGCTAGATGACAGATGAATACTGCTCCCTGACAGAACGCGGGGGCTAGATGACAGATGAATACTGCTCCCTGACAGAGAGTGGGGCTAGATGACAGATGAATACTGCTCCCTGACAGAGAGTGGGGCTAGATGACAGATGAATACTGTTCCCTGACAGAGAGTGGGGGCTAGATGACAGATGAATACTGCTCCCTGACAGAGAGTGGGGCTAGATGACAGATGAATACTGCTCCCTGACAGAGAGTGGGGGCTAGATGACAGATGAATACTGTTCCCTGACAGAGCGTGGGGCTAGATGACAGATGAATACTGCTCCCTGACAGAGAGTGGGGCTAGATGACAGATGAATACTGCTCCCTGACAGAGAGTGGGGCTAGAAGACAGATGAATACTGCTCCCTGACAGAGATTGGGGTCTAGATGACAGATGAATACTGCTCCCTGACAGAGAGTGGGGCTAGATGACAGATGAATACTGCTCCCTGACAGAGAGTGGGGCTAGAAGACAGATGAATACTGCTCCCTGACAGAGAGTGGGGCTAGATGACAGATGAACACTGCTCCGTGACAGAGAGTGGGGCTAGATGACAGATGAATACTGCTCCCTGACAGAGATTGGGGCTAGATGACAGATGAATACTGCTCCCTGACAGAACGCAGGGGCTAGATGACAGATGAATACTGCTCCCTGACAGAGCGTGGGGGCTAGATGACAGATGAATACTGCTCCCTGACAGAGAGTGGATCTAGATGACAGATGAATACTGCTCCCTGACAGAGAGTGGGGCTAGATGACAGATGAATACTGCTCCCTGACAGAGAGTGGGGCTAGATGACAGATGAATACTGTTCCCTGACAGAACGCGGGGGCTAGATGACAGATGAATACTGCTCCCTGACAGAGAGTGGGGGCTAGATGACAGATGAATACTGCTCCCTGACAGAACGCGGGGGCTAGATGACAGATGAATACTGCTCCCTGACAGAGAGTGGGGCTAGATGACAGATGAATACTGCTCCCTGACAGAGAGTGGGGGCTAGATGACAGATGAATACTGCTCCCTGACAGAGAGTGGGGGCTAGATGACAGATGAATACTGCTCCCTGACAGAGAGTAGGGGATAGATGACAGATGAATACTGTTCCCTGACAGAGAGTGGGGGCTAGATGACAGATGAATACAGCTCCCTGACAGAGAGTGGGGCCAGATGACAGATGAATACTGCTCCCTGACAGAACGTGGGGGCTAGATGACAGATGAATACTGTTCCCTGACAGAACGCGGGGGCTAGATGACAGATGAAAACTGCTCCCTGACAGTGAGTGGGGGCTAGATGACAGATGAATACTGCTCCCTAACAGAGAGTGGGGCTAGATGACAGATGAATACTGCTCCCTGACAGAGAGTGGGGGCTAGATAACAGATGAATACTGCTCCCTCACAGAACGCGGGGGCTAGATGACAGATGAATACTGTTCCCTGACAGAACGCGGGGGCTAGATGACAGATGAATACTGCTCCCTGACAGAGAGTGGGGGCTAGATGACAGATGAATACTGCTCCCTGACAGAGAGTGGGGGGTAGATGACAGATGAATACTGCTCCCTGACAGAGAGTGGGGCTAGATGACAGATGAATACTGCTCCCTGACAGAGAGTGGGGGCTAGATGACAGATGAATACTGCTCCCTGACAGAACGCGGGGGCTAGATGACAGATGAATACTGCTCCCTGACAGAACGCGGGGGCTAGGTGACAGATGAATACTGCTCCCTGACAGAGAGTGGGGCTAGATGACAGATGAATACTGCTCCCTGACAGAGAGTGGGGGCTAGATGACAGATGAATACTGCTCCCTGACAGAACGCGGGGGCTAGATGACAGATGAATACTGCTCCCTGACAGAACGCAGGGGCTAGGTGACAGATGAATACTGCTCCCTGACAGAGAGTGGGGCTAGATGACAGATGAATACTGCTCCCTGACAGAGAGTGGGGGCTAGATAACAGATGAATACTGCTCCCTGACAGAACGCGGGGGCTAGATGACAGATGAATACTGTTCCCTGACAGAACGCGGGGGCTAGATGACAGATGAATACTGCTCCCTGACAGAGAGTGGGGGCTAGATGACAGATGAATACTGCTCCCTGACAGAAAGTGGGGGGTAGATGACAGATGAATACTGCTCCCTGACAGAGAGTGGGGCTAGATGACAGATGAATACTGCTCCCTGACAGAGAGTGGGGGCTAGATGACAGATGAATACTGCTCCCTGACAGAACGCGGGGGCTGGATGACAGATGAATACTGCTCCCTGACAGAACGCGGGGGCTAGATGACAGATGAATACTGCTCCCTGACAGAGAGTGGGGCTAGATGACAGATGAATACAGCTCCCTGAGAGAGAGTGGGGCTAGATGACAGATGAATACTGTTCCCTGACAGAGAGTGGGGGCTAGATGACAGATGAATACGTCTCCCTGACAGAACGCGGGGGCTAGATGAGAGATGAATACTGCTCCCTGACAGAGAGTGGGGTCTAGATGACAGATGAATACTGCTCCCTGACAGAGAGTGGGGGATAGATGACAGATGAATACTGCTCCCTGACAGAGAGTGAGGGATAGATGACAGATGAATACTGCTCCCTGACAGAGAGTAAGGGATAGATGACAGATGAATACTGTTCCCTGACAGAGAGTGGGGGCTAGATGACAGATGAATACTGCTCCCTGACAGAATGCGGGGGCTAGATGACAGATGAATACTGCTCCCTGACAGAACGCGGGGGCTAGGTGACAGATGAATACTGCTCCCTGACAGAGAGTGGGGCTAGATGACAGATGAATACTGCTCCCTGACAGAGAGTGGGGCTAGATGACAGATGAATACTGCTCCCTGACAGAGAGTGGGTCTAGATGACAGATGGATACTGCTCCCTGACAGAGAGTGGGGCTAGATGACAGATGAATACTGCTCCCTGACAGAGAGTAGGGCTGGATGTCAGATGAATACTGCTCCCTGACAGAACGCGGGGGCTAGATGACAGATGAATACTGCTCCCTGACAGAACGCGGGGGCTAGATGACAGATGAACACTGCTCCCTGACAGAGAGTGGGGCTAGATGACAGATGAATACTGCTCCCTGACAGAGAGTGGGGCTAGATGACAGATGAATACTGTTCCCTGACAGAGAGTGGGGGCTAGATGACAGATGAATACTGCTCCCTGACAGAGAGTGGGGCTAGATGACAGATGAATACTGCTCCCTGACAGAGAGTGGGGGCTAGATGACAGATGAATACTGTTCCCTGACAGAGAGTGGGGCTAGAAGACAGATGAATACTGCTCCCTGACAGAGAGTGGGGTCTAGATGACAGATGAATACTGCTCCCTGACAGAGAGTGGGGCTAGATGACAGATGAATACTGCTCCCTGACAGAGAGTGGGGCTAGAAGACAGATGAATACTGCTCCCTGACAGAGAGTGGGGCTAGATGACAGATTAATACTGCTCCCTGACAGAGAGTGGGGCTAGATGACAGATGAATACTGCTCACTGACAGAGAGTGGGGCTAGATGACAGAGCGCAGGGGCTAGATGACAGAGTTTGGGGGCTAGATGACAGATGGGTAGCTCTGATTCATATGCCCTGTTGCACATGCTGCTGAGAGAGTCAGAGCATAGGTGGGGGGTGTGTGTTTATGTCTGTGTGTGTGGTGCTGAGAGAGGGAGAAGCATAGGTGGGGTGTGTGTGTTTATGTCTGTGTGTGTGGTGCTGAGAGAGGGAGAACATAGGTGGGGATTGGAAGAGAGAGTGAGAACATAGGTGGGGATTGGGAGAGAGATGGAGAACATAGGTGGGGATTGGGAGAGAGAGTGAGAACATGGATGGGGATTGGGAGAGAGAGGGAGAACATAGGTGGGGATTGGGAGAGAGAGGGAGAACATAGGTGGGGATTGGGAGAGAGGAACATAGGTGGGGATTGGGAGAGAGAGGGAGAACATAGGTGGGGATTGGGAGAGAGAGGGAGAACATAGGTGGGGATTGGGAGAGAGAGGGAGAACATAGGTGGGGATTGGGAGAGAGAGTGAGAGCATAGGTGGGGATTGGGAGAGAGAGGGAGAACATAGGTGGGGATTGGGAGACATAGTGAGAGCATAGTTGGGGATTGGGAGAGAGAGGGAGAACATAGGTGGGGATTGGGAGAGAGAGTGAGAGCATAGGTTGGGATTGGGAGAGAGAGGGAGAACATAGGTGGGGATTGGGAGAGAGAGTGAGAACATAGGTAGGGATTGGGAGAGAGAGGGAGAACATAGGTGGGGATTGGGAGAGAGAGTGAGAACATAGGTGGGGATTGGGAGAGAGAGTGAGAGCATAGGTGGGGATTGGGAGAGAGAGGGAGAACATAGGTGGGGATTGGGAGACATAGTGAGAGCATAGTTGGGGATTGGGAGAGAGAGGAGAACATAGGTGGGGATTGGGAGAGAGAGTGAGAGCATAGGTGGGGATTGGGAGAGAGAGTGGAGAACATAGGTGGGGATTGGGAGAGAGAGGGAGAACATAGGTGGGGATTGGGAGCGAGAGGGAGAACATAGGTGGGGATTGGGAGAGAGAGGGAGAACATAGGTGGGGATTGGGAGAGAGAGTGAGAGCATAGGTGGGGATTGGGAGAGAGAGGAAGAACATAGGTGGGGATTGGGAGAGATAGTGAGAGCATAGGTGGGGATTGGGAGAGAGAGGGAGAACATAGGTGGGGATTGGGAGAGAGAGGGAGAACATAGGTGGGGATTGGGAGAGAGAGGGAGAACATAGGTGGGGATTGGGAGAGAGAGGGACAACATAGGTGGGGATTGGGAGAGAGAGGGAGAACATAGGTGGGGATTGGGAGAGAGAGTGAGAACATAGGTGGGGATTGGGAGAGAGAGGGAGAACATAGGTGGGGATTGGGAGAGAGAGTGAGAACATAGGTGGGGATTGGGAGAGAGAGGGCGAACATAGGTGGGGATTGGGAGAGAGAGGGAGAACATAGGTGGGGATTGGGAGAGAGAGGGAGAACATAGGTGGGGATTGGGAGAGAGAATGAGAACATAGGTGGGGATTGGGAGAGAGAGGGAGAACATAGGTGGGGATTGGGAGAGAGAGTGAGAACATAGGTGGGGATTGGGAGAGAGAGTGAGAGCATAGGTGGGGATTGGGAGAGAGAGGGAGAACATAGGTGGGGATTGGGAGACACAGTGAGAGCATAGTTGGGGATTGGGAGAGAGAGGGAGAACATATGTGGGGATTGGGAGAGAGAGGGAGAACATAGGTGGGGATTGGGAGAGAGAGTGAGAACATAGGTGGGGATTGGGGTGTGGATACATGCATTTACTATAGTTCAGTAGATGGTGGTAGGGAGAGTTGAGTGTAGTTCAGTAGATGGTGGTAGGGAGAGTTGAGTGTAGTTCAGTAGATGGTGGTAGGGAGAGTTGAGTGTAGTTCAGTAGATGGTGGTAAGGAGAGTTGAGTGTAGTTCAGTAGATGGTGGTAGGGAGAGTTGAGTGTAGTTCAGTAGATGGTGGTAGGGATAGTTGAGGTGTCCTATGCTAAAATAAATAATGTCCTTCACATTGTATGGTCCTAATTACCACTGTTTCCATCCACATGATCTTCATCAGGTTAAACAGAATGAAGGACCACAACCATTTCTAAGGAATCCTATTCTAAGTGAAAGATGGTAAGGATGGTGGGAGACTTATCTTTAGTAGGCCTAAAGGGTTTTATAAAGAATGTTAGGATGGTGGGAGACTTATCTTTAGTAGACCTAAAGGGTTTTATAAAGAATGTTAGGATGGTAGGAGTTCTGTTTAGTAAAGGGTGTTAGGCAGGATGGTAGGAGTTCTATGTTTAGTAAAGGGTGTTAGGTAGGAGTTCTATGTTTAGTAAAGGGTGTTAGGTAGGATGGTAGGAGTTCTATGTTTAGTAAAGGGTGTTAGGGATGGTAGGAGTTATGTTTAGTAATGGGTGTTAGGTAGGATGGTAGGAGTTCTATGTTTAGTAAAGGGTGTTAGGGATGGTAGGAGTTCTGTTTAGTAAAGGGTGTTAGGTAGGAGTTCTATGTTTAGTAAAGGATGTTAGGTAGGAGTTCTATGTTTAGTAAAGGATGTTAGGTAGGAGTTCTATGTTTAGTAAAGCGTGTTAGGTAGGAGTTCTATGTTTAGTAAAGGGTGTTAGGTAGGAGTTCTATGTTTAGTAAAGGGTGTTAGGTAGGAGTTCTATGTTTAGTCAAGGGTGTTAGGTAGGAGTTCTATGTTTAGTAAAGGGTGTTAGGTAGGATGGTAGGAGTTCTATGTTTAGTAAAGGGTGTTAGGTAGGAGTTCTATGTTTAGTAAAGGGTGTTAGGTAGGATGGTAGGAGTTCTGTTTAGTAAAGGGTGTTAGGTAGGATGGTAGGAGTTCTGTTTAGTAAAGGGTGTTAGGTAGGATGGTAGGAGTTCTGTTTAGTAAAGGGTGTTAGGTAGGATGGTAGGAGTTCTATGTTTAGTAAAGGGTGTTAGGTAGGATGGTAGGAGTTCTGTTTAGTAAAGGGTGTTAGGTAGGATGGTAGGAGTTCTATGTTTAGTAAAGGGTGTTGGGTAGGATGGTAGGAGTTATATGTTTAGTAAAGGGTGTTAGGTAGGATGGTAGGAGTTCTGTGTTTAGTAAAGGGTGTTAGGTAGGATGGTAGGAGTTATGTTTAGTAAAGGGTGTTAGGTAGGAGTTCTATGTTTAGTAAAGGGTGTTAGGTAGGATGGTAGGAGTTCTATGTTTAGTAAAGGGTGTTAGGTAGGATGGTAGGAGTTATGTTTAGTAAAGGGTGTTAGGTAGGATGGTAGGAGTTCTATGTTTAGTAAAGGGTGTTAGGTAGGAGTTCTATGTTTAGTAAAGGGTGTTAGGTAGGAGTTCTATGTTTAGTAAAGGGTGTTAGGTAGGATGGTAGGAGTTCTATGTTTAGTAAAGGGGGTTAGGTAGGATGGTAGGAGTTCTGTTTAGTAAAGGGTGTTAGGTAGGATGGTAGGAGTTCTATGTTTAGTAAAGGGTGTTAGGGATGGTAGGAGTTCTATGTTTAGTAAAGGGTGTTAGGTAGGATGGTAGGAGTTCTGTTTAGTAAAGGGTGTTAGGTAGGATGGTAGGAGTTCAATGTTTAGTAAAGGGTGTTAGGTGGGATGGTAGGAGTTCTGTTTAGTAAAGGGTGTTAGGTAGGATGGTAGGAGTTCTATGTTTAGTAAAGGGTGTTAGGTAGGATGGTAGGAGTTCTGTTTAGTAAAGGGTGTTAGGTAGGATGGTAGGAGTTCTGTTTAGTAAAGGGTGTTAGGTAGGATGGTAAGAGTTCTGTTTAGTAAAGGGTGTTAGGTAGGATGGTAGGAGTTCTATGTTTAGTAAAGGGTGTTAGGTAGGATGGTAGGAGTTCTATGTTTAGTAAAGGGTGTTAGGTAGGATGGTAGGAGTTCTGTGTTTAGTAAAGGGTTTTAGGTAGGATGGTAGGAGTTATGTTTAGTAAAGGGTGTTAGGTAGGAGTTCTATGTTTAGTAAAGGGTGTTAGGTAGGATGGTAGGAGTTCTATGTTTAGTAAAGGGTGTTAGGTAGGATGGTAGGAGTTATGTTTAGTAAAGGGTGTTAGGTAGGATGGTAGGAGTTCTATATTTAGTAAAGGGTGTTAGGTAGGAGTTCTATGTTTAGTAAAGGGTGTTAGGTAGGAGTTCTATGTTTAGTAAAGGGTGTTAGGTAGGATAGTAGGAGTTCTATGTTTAGTAACGGGTGTTAGGTAGGAGTTCTATGTTTAGTAAAGGGTGTTAGGTAGGATGGTAGGAGTTCTATGTTTAGTAAAGGGTGTTAGGTAGGAGTTCTATGTTTAGAAAAGGGTGTTAGGTAGGAGTTCTATGTTTAGTAAAGGGTGTTAGGTAGGATGGTAGGAGTTCTATGTTTAGTAAAGGGTGTTAGGTAGGATGGTAGGAGTTCTATGTTTAGTAAAGGGTGTTAGGTAGGAGTTCTATGTTTAGTAAAGGGTGTTAGGTAGGATGGTAGGAGTTCTGTTTAGTAAAGGGTGTTAGGTAGGATGGTAGGAGTTCTGTTTAGTAAAGGGTGTTAGGTAGGATGGTAGGAGTTCTATGTTTAGTAAAGGGTGTTAGGTAGGATGGTAGGAGTTCTGTTTAGTAAAGGGTGTTAGGTAGGATGGTAGGAGTTCTATGTTTAGTAAAGGGTGTTAGGTAGGATGGTAGGAGTTATATGTTTAGTAAAGGGGGGTTAGGATGGTAGGAGTTCTATGTTTAGTAAAGGGTGTTAGGTAGGATGGTAGGAGTTCTGTTTAGTAAAGGGTGTTAGGTAGGATGGTAGGAGTTCTATGTTTAGTAAAGGGTGTTAGGTAGGATGGTAGGAGTTCTGTTTAGTAAAGGGTGTTAGGTAGGATGGTAGGAGTTCTGTTTAGTAAAGGGTGTTAGGTAGGATGGTAAGAGTTCTGTTTAGTAAAGGGTGTTAGGTAGGATGGTAGGAGTTCTATGTTTAGTAAAGGGTGTTAGGCAGGATGGTAGGAGTTCTATGTTTAGTAAAGGGTGTTAGGTAGGATGGTAGGAGTTCTGTGTTTAGTAAAGGGTGTTAGGTAGGATGGTAGGAGTTATGTTTAGTAAAGGGTGTTAGGTAGGATGGTAGGAGTTCTATGTTTAGTAAAGGGTGTTAGGTAGGAGTTCTATGTTTAGTAAAGGGTGTTAGGTAGGATGGTAGGAGTTCTATGTTTAGTAAAGGGGGTTAGGTAGGATGGTAGGAGTTCTGTTTAGTAAAGGGTGTTAGGTAGGATGGTAGGAGTTCTATGTTTAGTAAAGGGTGTTAGGGATGGTAGGAGTTCTATGTTTAGTAAAGGGTGTTAGGTAGGATGGTAGGAGTTCTGTTTAGTAAAGGGTGTTAGGTAGGATGGTAGGAGTTCTATGTTTAGTAAAGGGTGTTAGGTAGGATGGTAGGAGTTCTGTTTAGTAAAGGGTGTTAGGTAGGATGGTAGGAGTTCTATGTTTAGTAAAGGGTGTTAGGTAGGATGGTAGGAGTTCTGTTTAGTAAAGGGTGTTAGGTAGGATGGTAGGAGTTCTGTTTAGTAAAGGGTGTTAGGTAGGATGGTAAGAGTTCTGTTTAGTAAAGGGTGTTAGGTAGGATGGTAGGAGTTCTATGTTTAGTAAAGGGTGTTAGGTAGGATGGTAGGAGTTCTATGTTTAGTAAAGGGTGTTAGGTAGGATGGTAGGAGTTCTGTGTTTAGTAAAGGGTGTTAGGTAGGATGGTAGGAGTTATGTTTAGTAAAGGGTGTTAGGTAGGAGTTCTATGTTCAGTAAAGGGTGTTAGGTAGGATGGTAGGAGTTATGTTTAGTAAAGGGTGTTAGGTAGGATGGTAGGAGTTCTATATTTAGTAAAGGGTGTTAGGTAGGAGTTCTATGTTTAGTAAAGGGTGTTAGGTAGGATGGTAGGAGTTCTATGTTTAGTAAAGGGTGTTAGGTAGGATGGTAGGAGTTCTGTTTAGTAAAGGGTGTTAGGTAGGATGGTAGGAGTTCTATGTTTAGTAAAGGGTGTTAGGTAGGATGGTAGGAGTTCTGTTTAGTAAAGGGTGTTAGGTAGGATGGTAGGAGTTCTATGTTTAGTAAAGGGTGTTAGGTAGGATGGTAGGAGTTCTATGTTTAGTAAAGGGGGGTTAGGATGGTAGGAGTTCTATGTTTAGTAAAGGGTGTTAGGTAGGATGGTAGGAGTTCTGTTTAGTAAAGGGTGTTAGGTAGGATGGTAGGAGTTCTATGTTTAGTAAAGGGTGTTAGGTAGGATGGTAGGAGTTCTGTTTAGTAAAGGGTGTTAGGTAGGATGGTAGGAGTTCTGTTTAGTAAAGGGTGTTAGGTAGGATGGTAAGAGTTCTGTTTAGTAAAGGGTGTTAGGTAGGATGGTAGGAGTTATATGTTTAGTAAAGGGTGTTAGGTAGGATGGTAGGAGTTCTATGTTTAGTAAAGGGTGTTAGGTAGGATGGTAGGAGTTCTGTGTTTAGTAAAGGGTGTTAGGTAGGATGGTAGGAGTTCTATGTTTAGTAAAGGGTGTTAGGTAGGATGGTAGGAGTTATGTTTAGTAAAGGGTGTTAGGTAGGATGGTAGGAGTTCTATGTTTAGTAAAGAGTGTTAGGTAGGAGTTCTATGTTTAGTAAAGGGTGTTAGGTAGGAGTTCTATGTTTAGTAAAGGGTGTTAGGTAGGATGGTAGGAGTTCTATGTTTAGTAAAGGGGGTTAGGTAGGATGGTAGGAGTTCTGTTTAGTAAAGGGTGTTAGGTAGGATGGTAGGAGTTCTATGTTTAGTAAAGGGTGTTAGGGATGGTAGGAGTTCTATGTTTAGTAAAGGGTGTTAGGTAGGATGGTAGGAGTTCTGTTTAGTAAAGGGTGTTAGGTACGATGGTAGGAGTTCTGTTTAGTAAAGGGTGTTAGGTAGGATGGTAGGAGTTCTATGTTTAGTAAAGGGTGTTAGGTAGGATGGTAGGAGTTCTGTTTAGTAAAGGGTGTTAGGTAGGATGGTAGGAGTTCTGTTTAGTAAAGGGTGTTAGGTAGGATGGTAAGAGTTCTGTTTAGTAAAGGGTGTTAGGTAGGATGGTAGGAGTTCTATGTTTAGTAAAGGGTGTTAGGTAGGATGGTAGGAGTTCTATGTTTAGTAAAGGGTGTTAGGTAGGATGGTAGGAGTTCTGCGTTTAGTAAAGGGTGTTAGGTAGGATGGTAGGAGTTATGTTTAGTAAAGGGTGTTAGGTAGGAGTTATATGTTTAGTAAAGGGTGTTAGGTAGGATGGTAGGAGTTCTATGTTTAGTAAAGGGTGTTAGGTAGGATGGTAGGAGTTATGTTTAGTAAAGGGTGTTAGGTAGGATGTTAGGAGTTCTATATTTAGTAAAGGGTGTTAGGTAGGAGTTCTATGTTTAGTAAAGGGTGTTAGGTAGGAGTTCTATGTTTAGTAAAGGGTGTTAGGTAGGATGGTAGGAGTTCTATGTTTAGTAAAGGGGGTTAGGTAGGATGGTAGGAGTTCTGTTTAGTAACGGGTGTTAGGTAGGATGGTAGGAGTTCTATGTTTAGTAAAGGGTGTTAGGGATGGTAGGAGTTCTATGTTTAGTAAAGGGTGTTAGGTAGGATGGTAGGAGTTCTGTTTAGTAAAGGGTGTTAGGTAGGATGGTAGGAGTTCTATGTTTAGTAAAGGGTGTTAGGTAGGATGGTAGGAGTTCTGTTTAGTAAAGGGTGTTAGGTAGGAGTTCTATGTTTAGTAAAGGGTGTTAGGTAGGATGGTAGGAGTTATGTTTAGTAAAGGGTGTTAGGTAGGATGGTAGGAGTTCTATATTTAGTAAAGGGTGTTAGGTAGGAGTTCTATGTTTAGTAAAGGGTGTTAGGTAGGAGTTCTATGTTTAGTAAAGGGTGTTAGGTAGGATGGTAGGAGTTCTATGTTTAGTAAAGGGTGTTAGGTAGGATGGTAGGAGTTCTGTTTAGTAAAGGGTGTTAGGTAGGATGGTAGGAGTTCTATGTTTAGTAAAGGGTGTTAGGTAGGATGGTAGGAGTTCTGTTTAGTAAAGGGTGTTAGGTAGGATGGTAGGAGTTCTATGTTTAGTAAAGGGTGTTAGGTATGATGGTAGGAGTTCTATGTTTAGTAAAGGGGGGTTAGGATGGTAGGAGTTCTATGTTTAGTAAAGGGTGTTAGGTAGGATGGTAGGAGTTCTGTTTAGTAAAGGGTGTTAGGTAGGATGGTAGGAGTTCTATGTTTAGTAAAGGGTGTTAGGTAAGATGGTAGGAGTTCTGTTTAGTAAAGGGTGTTAGGTAGGATGGTAGGAGTTCTGTTTAGTAAAGGGTGTTAGGTAGGATGGTAAGAGTTCTGTTTAGTAAAGGGTGTTAGGTAGGATGGTAGGAGTTCTATGTTTAGTAAAGGGTGTTAGGTAGGATGGTAGGAGTTCTATGTTTAGTAAAGGGTGTTAGGTAGGATGGTAGGAGTTCTGTGTTTAGTAAAGGGTGTTAGGTAGGATGGTAGGAGTTATGTTTAGTAAAGGGTGTTAGGTAGGATGGTAGGAGTTATGTTTAGTAAAGGGTGTTAGGTAGGATGGTAGGAGTTCTATGTTTAGTAAAGGGTGTTAGGTAGGAGTTCTATGTTTAGTAAAGGGTGTTAGGTAGGAGTTCTATGTTTAGTAAAGGGTGTTAGGTAGGATGGTAGGATTTCTCTGTTTAGTAAAGGGGGTTAGGTAGGATGGTAGGAGTTCTGTTTAGTAAAGGGTGTTAGGTAGGATGGTAGGAGTTCTATGTTTAGTAAAGGGTGTTAGGGATGGTAGGAGTTCTATGTTTAGTAAAGGGTGTTAGGTAGGATGGTAGGAGTTCTGTTTAGTAAAGGGTGTTAGGTAGGATGGTAGGAGTTCTCTGTTTAGTAAAGGGTGTTAGGTAGGATGGTAGGAGTTATGTTTAGTAAAGGGTGTTAGGTAGGATGGTAGGAGTTCTATGTTTAGTAAAGGGTGTTAGGTAGGATGGTAGGAGTTCTGTTTAGTAAAGGGTGTTAGGTAGGATGGTAGGAGTTCTGTTTAGTAAAGGGTGTTAGGTAGGATGGTAAGAGTTCTGTTTAGTAAAGGGTGTTAGGTAGGATGGTAGGAGTTCTATGTTTAGTAAAGGTTGTTAGGTAGGATGGTAGGAGTTATGTTTAGTAAAGGGTGTTAGGTAGGAGTTCTATGTTTAGTAAAGGGTGTTAGGTAGGATGGTAGGAGTTCTATGTTTAGTAAAGGGTGTTAGGTAGGATGGTAGGAGTTATGTTTAGTAAAGGGTGTTAGGTAGGATGTTAGGAGTTCTATGTTTAGTAAAGGGTGTTAGGTAGGAGTTCTATGTTTAGTAAAGGGTGTTAGGTAGGATGGTAGGAGTTCTATGTTTAGTAAAGGGGGTTAGGTAGGATGGTAGGAGTTCTGTTTAGTAACGGGTGTTAGGTAGGATGGTAGGAGTTCTATGTTTAGTAAAGGGTGTTAGGGATGGTAGGAGTTCTATGTTTAGTAAAGGGTGTTAGGTAGGATGGTAGGAGTTCTGTTTAGTAAAGGGTGTTAGGTAGGATGGTAGGAGTTCTATGTTTAGTAAAGGGTGTTAGGTAGGATGGTAGGAGTTCTGTTTAGTAAAGGGTGTTAGGTAGGAGTTCTATGTTTAGTAAAGGGTGTTAGGTAGGATGGTAGGAGTTCTATGTTTAGTAAAGGGTGTTAGGGATGGTAGGAGTCATATGTTTAGTAAAGGGGGGTTAGGATGGTAGGAGGTAGGAGTCCTATGTTTAGTAAAGGGGGGTTAGGATGGTAGGTGGTAGGAGTCCTATGTTTAGTAAAGGGGGGTTAGGATGGTAGGTGGTAGGAGTCCTATGTTTAGTAAAGGGGGGTTAGGATGGTAGGAGGTAGGTGTCCTATGTTTAGTAAAGGGGGGTTAGGATGGTAGGTGGTAGGAGTCCTATGTTTAGTAAAGGGGGGTTAGGATGGTAGGTGGTAGGAGTCCTATGTTTAGTAAAGGGGGGTTAGGATGGTAGGAGGTAGGAGTCCTATGTTTAGTAAAGGGGGGTTAGGATGGTAGGAGGTAGGAGTCCTATGTTTAGTAAAGGGGGGTTATGATGGCAGGAGGTAGGAGTCCTATGTTTAGTAAAGGGGGGTTAGGATGGTAGGAGGTAGGAGTCCTATGTTTAGTAAAGGGGGGTTAGGATGGTAGGAGGTAGGAGTCATATGTTTAGTAAAGGGGGGTTAGGATGGTAGGAGGTAGGAGTCCTATGTTTAGTAAAGGGGGGTTAGGATGGTAGGAGGTAGGAGTCCTATGTTTAGTAAAGGGGGGTTAGGATGGTAGGAGGTAGGAGTCCTATGTTTAGTAAAGGGGGGTTATGATGGCAGGAGGTAGGAGTCCTATACTACACACCTTGCAAAAGGACACAGCCCCCTCCTCCTTGAAAGAGAGCAGGGTAGAATGGGGAAACACAAGACCACAGAAGACAAAACTCAAGGCATTTAAAATGTTAGAAACAGGAGAGAGACACCATGCACATAACAGAAAACTGTTGCTATATTCTCAGGATTAGACAGACACAGACACAGGCAGAGAGGGATAGGGAGAGAGAGACACCATGCACATAACATAAAACTGTTGCTATATTCTCAGGATTAGACAGACACAGACACAGGCAGAGAGGGAGAGGGAGAGAGAGACACCATGCACATAACAGAAAACTGTTGCTATATTCTCAGGATTAGACAGACACAGACAAAAGCAGAGAGGGAGAGGGAGAGAGAGACACCATGCACATAACAGAAAACTGTTGCTATATTCTCAGGATTAGACAGACACAGACACAGGCAGAGAGAGACAGACACAGAGACAGTCAGAGAGACAGAGACAGAGAGCGAGAGAGAGACAGACATACCAGGTAGAGAGACAGGCATATATACTTAGAGGGAGAGGCAGACAGACAGTTAGACAGGCAGATATAATTAGAGGGAGAGACAGAGAGGCAGAGAGGCAGAGAGGCAGTCAGACAGACAGACAGACAGACAGACAGACAGACAGACAGACAGATAGACAGACAGACAGACAGACAGACAGACAGAGACTTAGAGGGAGAGGCAGACAGAGAGACAGATGAACTTAGAGGGAGACAGACAGATATACTTGCAGGGAGAGGCAGGAAAACAGACAGACAGATAGACATAGAGGGAGAGGGAGACAGAGAGACAGACAGACTTAGCGGGAGAGGCAGACAGATAGATTTAGAGGAGGACAAACAGACAGATAGACTTACAGGGAGAGGCAGGGAGACAGAAATATATACTTAGAGGGAGAGGCAGACAGACAGACAGACAGACAGACAGACAGACAGACAGACACTCCGAGACATGTAGAAAGACAGACAGACAGATAGAGAGACAGACAAATTTAGAGACAGACAGATAGACTTAGAGGCAGAGAGACAAGACAGATAGACTTAGAGGGGGGTTCAGACTTAGAGACAGACAAATAGAGAGACAGAGAGAGAGACAGAGAGAGAGAGAGACAGAGAGAGACAGAGAGAGAGAGAGACAGAGAGAGAGAGAGAGAGACCGAGAGAGAGAGAGAGAGAGAGACAGAGAGAGAGAGAGACAGAGAGAGAGACAGAGAGAGACAGAGAGAGAGAGAGAGAGACAGAG